>NW_027186492.1:13596629-13629732 GCF_028583685.1 Petaurus breviceps papuanus | reverse complement strand
AGTAGTAGTAGTAGTAGTAGTAGTAGTAGTAGTAGTAGTAGTAGTAGCAGTAGTAGTAGTAGTGGTAGTTTTTTGAAATTTCTTTTCCATCTGGGCAATTCTGCTTTTTTAAGGCACTCTTCTCCTCATTGGCTTTTTGGGACTCTTTTGATATTTGAATTAGTCTATTTTTTAAGGCGTTATTTTCTTTAGTATTTTTTTGGGTCTCCTTCAGCAGGCTGTTGACTTGCTTTTCATGATTTTCTTGCATCATTCTCATTTCTCTTCCCAATTTTTTCTCCACTTCTCTTACTTGATTTTCAAAATCATTCTTGAGCTCCTCCATGGTGTGTAACCAACTCATATTTTTCTTGGAAGCTTTTGATGCAGGAGTTCTGACTTCATTGTCTTCCTCTTGTTCCATGCTTTGACCATTTTTGTCCCCAAAAAAGGATTCTATGGGCTGATAGCACTTCCTCTGCTTGCTCATGTTGCCAGCCAGTTACTTGACTTTTGAGCTCTTTGCCATGGTAGAACTCTGCTTCCAGAATTGAGAGCTTTGTCCCAGATCGCTGGGGATTTTGCAAATGTTGTCAGAGGTCTGAGGAGGGCGCCTTCTCTACAGACACCACACTGGCACACTGGCATTTCTCACCCCAGGACCACCACCCAAGAATGTGACCCAGACCCATGGAGATTAAAGCAAGAGTGATTACCCTCTGGATGGTCTCTTGATCCCCCTATGATCTGCAGGCCAGGAGCTCCTGAGGCAGCCGTGCAGCAGCAGCTGCAGCCACCACATCTCTGCCATCTCTCCTCCTGGGGGCAGGGGCCAGACCACGCTTTTCCGTCACCCAGTTCCAAAAGGGTTCCCCACTGACCTTTTATTTTCTCTTTGTCATTTTTGGGTTGAGAAGTCTGGAAACTGCCACAGCTGCTGGTGATTCACTCTGCTGAAGTCTGCTCCAGCCATCCTGCTGGTTGGGACCACCTTGGAGCTGGTACCACTTGGCTTGCCAAGACTGTGCTCGGCTCCCAGCTTGGTGTGATAGACCCCTCCTGTCAGCCTGACAGGCTGCCTTCAGCAGGAAATTTGTTCCTCTCTGTCACTTTGTGGATTCTGTAGCTCAAAAATTTGTTTAGGGTCATATTTTACATGTATTGGAGGTGGTTGTGGAGGGAGTTCATGAAAGTTCCTGCTTCTACTCCACGATCTTGGCTCTGTCCCAGTAGTAGTGGTAATAGTAGTAGTGGTGGTAGTGGTGTTATTAGTAGTAGTGGTGATGATGATAGTATTTATATAGCACCTACTATTTGTCAGGAGCTTTATAAATATTTTCTCATTTGATACAATAACCCTGGAGAGCAGGTGCTATTATTATCCCCATTTTACAATTGGAGAAGGTGAGGCAAACAGAGGCTAAGAGACTTTCCCAGAGTCACCCAGCTAATAAGTGTCTGAGTTGGGATTTGAACTCAGGTATTCCTGACTCTAGGCCCAGTACTCTGTCCACTGCTCCTAGCTTTTAGCTCAATTCAACAATTATTAAATAAGTACTTGCTATATTTAAGGTACTGGGTTGGGCACTAGGAATATAAGTGGGGTGAAAAATGACCCCTGCCCCCAAGGAACTTGCATCCTACTTGATATAGGCATGAAATAAATTGTGTGATATTTGAAAAACTATGTGAAATCAGAAGAGCCAAATACCAGAAGAGGACCCCCTCTACTCCCCTCCCCCCCCCATTCCCCTCAATGTGGACCAAGCAGGACTGCATCTCAGCCAATCAGGAAACGGAACAATGGGGCCCTTCTTCTTCTGTTTTCCAGCCAGTGCTGAAAGATGTCATGGTAGGCAGTGTGGTCTTACTGAGTGTTCTGTTCAAGGCCTCCTACTGAGAGCTGTACTAGAACAGAGCTACTCTGGCTATAATAAGCACAGGAATTATTTTTAAACTAAATATAAAATGCTAAATTGTTTGGCTAAAACTCCTGGGGGGCTGGGGAGCTGGAGAAGGTGGGAAGAAACTATTTCCCCACCAATGTAATATGCTTTATTTTAAGAAAGAGCAAAAGCATTATCTACGTTTTCCACTGGGGCTCAGGTACTTCACGTACTGGATTTCCTTATAGACAGAATGATTTCACTCAGGTTCACCTCCAATACTACATTCCCAAACAGCATTTTGCTTTTACCAAGAATATTATCATAGTAACCCAGAGTCCCAGGGTTGAATTTCTGCTAGGATGCCCTTTAGGTGGTAAATAATGATGCCTCGATCAGCCCTAGACCACCAATGCCTCCTACGGCTGCTTGTACTTCTGATCAGGAACATTCTATGAAGTTGGTACCAGGGTTTGCCCCAATACAAGATAAGTTCCTGAGGGTAAAATCAATTTCATTTTTGCCTTTGTATCCTAGTGTTTGATGTAGTGAACAGACACTGAAATTGGACTCACCTTAAATACTTTCATCTATAAACCCCCCAGTAAGTCATAATCATTCTTCTCCTCAGTTTCCTCATATGTAAAATTAAAGGCAGTGGAGTTTAGATTCAGTCTTTAAGGTTCTTTACTACTCTAAATTTTTGATTCTGATTCCCACAAGCACTAGTAATGGCCCCCACTGAAATTACTTATATATGTACATGGTATCTTCCCTTGATAGAATGTAAGTTCCTTGAGGGCAGGGATTCTTTTAATTATATTTTTGTATTTCTAACACCCTAGTACAGTGCCTGACACAAAAATTTAATGACTACTTATTGATTGATAAATAGATAAAAACTTGTCTAAAGTCAGATGAATAAAGTTTGAAAAGAACCCTAGAGATTATTTAGGCCAGGAGTTCTTAATAGGATCCACGAACTCATTTAAAAAAAAATTTTTTTTATACTTGCCATCCCTGGCAGATAGAGGTGCCTTTAAAAAAAATACAGTCCTTATCCCAAATTCAATTCAGAGGTGCTTTTTCAAATGCCTCTTCTCAAATTCATTTTGGTTCTCTGTCATCTCTGGGAAGGCATAAGCAATGTCCTTTCACTTGCTTCCCTGATGCCATACAATAAAGTTTCAAATACTACATACAATTCCACACATACAGATGAAAATGACAATTCTCTCCAAATGTAAAGTTTTGTAGCTGCACAAAAAAGGAACATTTCACAAAGTTCACCAAATATTTTTCCTTGCTTAACCTTAGTTTGAAAAGGCTTTTCTCAACCCCACAAGCAAAAGAAAGAAAACTGTTTCCTGTCCCAAACAGTAACATGGCCTACATTGAGTTTTCTAAGCTTCCCTACAAATATTTGGGGCCTGAGGAAATGAACAACCTGCACTTGTCTGGGAATGCCCAGTTAACCTAATATGCAGGCAACCTGAGGGGTCATCGAAGCATGTCCAGATTGCTTAACATGGAGGTCTCCTCATCCACTATCACATGGGTAAGTACAGCCTCCTTTGATTAGCTGCCTACATCTTTAAATCTGGTAAGACTGAGATGGTTGATCTCTTTCCTGCTGCTCTCTTTCTGACTCAAAAGGGTCACAGTTCATCTGGAGCAATTGCTTTTTATTTGTACAGTTTATCCTTCTCAGAACTCACACCTAGTACACATCTCACTGGCCAGATTGGCTAAGATGACAAAACAGGAAAATGACAAATGCTGGAGAGGATGTGGAAAAATTGAAACACTAATGCATTGTTGGTGGAGTTGTGAACTGATCCAACCACTCTGGAGAGCAATCTAGAACTATGCCCAAAGGACTATAAATAAGTGCATACCCTTTGACCCAGCAATACCACTTCTAGGGTTATATCCCAAAAAGATCAGAGAAGTGGGAGGAGGACCCATATGTACAAAAATATCTATAACAGCTCTTTTGGTGGTGGCAAAGAATTGGAAATTAAGGGCATGCCCATCAATTGGGGAATGGCTGAACAAGTTGTGGTATATGAATGTAATGGAATATTATTGTGCTGTAAGAAATGAGGAGCAGACGGACTTCATAATAACCTGGAGAGACTTATATAAACTGATGCATAGAGAGAAGAGCAGAACCAGGAGAAATCTGTACACAATCACAGACACAACATATGTGTGACGACTAACTTCAACAGGCTGGGCTCCTCTCAGCAATGCAAGGTTATAAGACAACTCCAAAGGACTCATGATCAAAAGAGATACCCACACCCAGAGACAGAGTGGAGTCTGAATGCAGATTGAAACAAACTACTTGCTGTGTTTCTTTTTCTTGTTATTTTGTTTCCTCTTTCCCACTGATCATTCCAACAGTCATAATCCTTCTTTACAACCTGACTAACGATTAATGTGAGATGTTTGTAGATCCTGTATTCGAGTGCATGCCTCCATGATGGGGGGTGAGGAGAAAGAAGGGGAGAAAATTTGAAACTCAAGGGACTGTGGAACTGAATGTTGTAAACTAAAACTAAATAAGCAAATCAATTTAAAATTTAAAAAAAAGTAGGAAAAAAACCTCACAACTATGTCTTATATCTCCAAGCCCAGTGGTCATGCCCCTATACAGAGTGACTCTAACTGGTTTATATCGTGGGAAATCATAGTGAAATAGCAAATAATTTCCTGGAGTTAAAATTCTTTTCAATTCAAGGGAAATTAAAGTTTGGAGCAGTGAAAAGATTTCTTTATATAAGAAATGGTTCCCACACCACTATGGTCATCATCTTCAAAGAGCACAGTGAAAAAAAAACATCTTTGTACACCAGCAGTCCTGCCATTTTTCTGCTCTCCATCTTAGTCATGTTCTTTTAATGCCAGATCTGAACAATATGGTCAATCTTGCCCTTATGGGGGCTCATTATGGTTCGATATGTTTGTTATTATAGGGGGCCTGATCTTCAAAAATTCATACAAATGTTTTGTTGACTAGATGACAGCCTTTCCCAAATCTATTAAGAAAACAAAATGAAGCTAATACAAGAGAGATAGTAATGTAGCAACAACAAAAAAAAGTATCATCCT
Source organism: Petaurus breviceps papuanus (assembly GCF_028583685.1). Taxonomy (NCBI): domain Eukaryota; kingdom Metazoa; phylum Chordata; class Mammalia; order Diprotodontia; family Petauridae; genus Petaurus; species Petaurus breviceps. Next base: position 13,624,750 of record NW_027186492.1, on the reverse strand, counting down.
TAGAGTCATAGGAACTGGGTTCAAATTCTAGCTCAAATGGTTACTAGTCATGCAACACTAGTGGTTGAGTCCCTCTTAATCTCTCAGAGACTCAGTTTCTCCTAACAGGCCTGCACAACATGCAGTCCGCCAAAGGATTTCAGGTGACCCTAGAAAAATGTGGAGGATGTAAAATAAAGTAAAGATGTAGCAAGTGCTTTGTCCATGACCACTTAACCTGCCTTTCACTAGTCACTATTTTGCCTGTCATGTAACTTGGCAGGTGGGTTGCCACTGTGCACTCTCTCCTGTTTGTCACCAGACTTGCGGTAATCAACTATCAGTCTGTCTCTAGTCTGAGAGGAGTGAGAGTTGTATCTTTTTGCTTTTGGTTGTTACCAGCATTGAACAGGGACAAAGTGAGCGCAACCACATACCAGCTGATACCTGCTGCAGCGCAAGCACTTCTTCCCCTCCTTTGTTGCATGGCCAACTTCCAAGTTACATGAGTGTCTGGAGCTCTCTCCAAGATCAGATACTTAGTTCAGTATTTTTTTGTATGGGAGCAGTTGCTTTTTGGTTCTAACATTAAAGTTTTTTGGGTGACTTTGTAAAATGGGTGAAAAAAAGAAAGATCGAATCAGAATGTCGAGTGTTTAATCTGGAGTGGACAAATAAATACATGTTTACTTACGCAAGAGACAAAATATTGTGCCTTGCTTGCTGAGAAATAACAGCCATTCTGAAGGAATACAATCTTCTTCACCATTTTGAATCAAAACATCCTGACTTAAGCACATTGGACACCAAAGAAAAACAAATTAAATCATCAAAATTGTTGAAAAATCTCAGTGAGGGACAATGGTTTTTCAAGAAAGTAAATTCAGAAAATGAGGCACCTACTAAAATTAGTCTCCAGATATCTAAAGAAATTGGTGCATGTGGATAGAGCCAAGATGGTGGAGTAAAAGCAGGAATTTGCTTGAGCTCCCGCTCCAAAGACCTCCAACACCTGTACAAAATGACTCTAAACAAATTTTAGTGCCACAGAGCCCACAAAGTGACAGAGAGAAGCAAAATCTCCCACTGAAGGAAGCCTGGCAGGCCAACAGGAAGGGTCTATCACACTGAGCTGACAGTGGAGCGCAGTCCCTTGCGAGCCACATGGCCCCAGACCCAAAGCAGAGCCAATGAGAACAGACTTCAGGAGAGTGAATCACTGGCAGCTATGGCAGTTTCCAGACTTCTTAGCCCATAAACACCAAAGAGAAAATAAAAGGTCAGTGGGGGATCTCTGTTGGACCCAGGTGAATGAAGAGCATGGTCTGGTCCCTGCCCCTGGGGCGATGTAGGTGGCAGCATCTGAAACTGCTGCTGCTGTTGCTGCTTCCTGCTCCAGGTGTACAGATCACAGGGGGACCAAGTGGCCAACCAGAGGGAATTTGCAGGAATCTCTTTGCTGGCACTGAGGCAGTATTTTCTTGTTTTGCCCTCCTTGGATCTGGGTTGCAGTCTTGGGTGGTAGTCCTGGAGTGAGGAGAGCTAGAGTGGCAGAGCTTGTTGAGACTGTGGAGAGGCAGTCATCCTCATAGTTCTGAGGCAAGTGCCTAGAAGAAGCTCTCACAACAGCTGCACAAAACCCCGGAAATTTGGGAGATAGCCCTCTCCACTCTGGAAGCAGAGTTCTACCACAGCAAAGAGTTCAAAAATCAAGTAATTGGCTGGCAAGATGAGCAAACAGAGGAAGCACAATCAGACTACATTCCTACATGGAAAGATAACATTTGTAACTCATGAGACTTTTCTTAGTATGAGGATAGTTGAAGGGATCATATATGCATATATGTGTATACATATGTGTATGTGTGTATGTATATGTATTTACATATATACATAGACAGAAGGCACAGGTTGAGTTGAATGTGAAGGGATAATATCAAAAAATAAAATTAAGAGGTGAGAGAGAAATATATTGGGAGAAAAAGAGGGAGAGAGATAGAATGTGGTGGATTATCTTAAATAAAGGAGGCAGGAGAAAGCTGTTACAATGGAGGGGAAGAGCAGGAAGGTAAAAGGGAGTCAACCTTACTCACACTGGATTTGGCTTAAGGAGGAAATAACATACACACTCAATTGGTTATCTTATCCTACAGGAAAGTAGGGGGGAAGGAGATAAGAAGGGAGGTCAGAATAGAGAGAGGGTAGTTCGAAGCAAGCACTTTTGGAAAGGGACAGGGTCAAAGGAAAAAATAGAATAAATGGGGGGCAGGAAAGGATGGAGGGGAATATAGTTAGTCTTTCACAATATAGCTACTATGGAGATGTTTTGCAGGACTATACATGTAAAGCTTATATTGAATTGCTTGTGTTTCCCAGTGGGGATGGGTGAGGAAGGGAGAAGGGAGAGAATATGGGACTCAGAGTTTTAAAAACAATTGTTTAAAAATTGTTTTTTACATGCAACCGGGAAATAAGATATACAGACAATGGGGTATAGAAATCCATCTTGCCCTACAAGAAAGTAAGGGGGTGGATTAGGGGGGGATAGAAGAGAGGACAGATTGGGGGGAGGGGTATTCACTATACTTGCCATCTTGGGGTAAAGGGTAGGGGAGAGATGGGAAGAAAATCTGTAACTCAAAATCTTTGGAAAAAAAGTGTTTTTGAGAAATAGTTTAATCATTACTTATACTTTTACTTGGAAAGTGAGGTGCTAAAAACCTATATGTGGCCTGACGAAGTTTGGCCTATTTTAATTTTGGCCCCTACTTACTGCCAAGCTGTGCAGGTCTGCTCTATAAAATGGGGATGATGTATTTATGTAGCCTAGATTATAGGGTTACTATGAGGAAGTTGCAATCTTTAAATCATTAGACAAATGTGACCTAATACGTTTTCCCTATGGGACTGTAAACTCCATGATGACAAGGACCATATTCTTCCTAGCAGCTGATATGGTGTGCTACACACAGTGGGTGATTATTTAATGTTGAATTGATCACTGGATTGAATTAAATTTAATTATCCTCAATTAATCAGAATATTGCCTTTTCAGCCCCTTTCCTCCCCATTATTAAGCATCTCAAGTAACATTATTGTAAAAGAGTGTCATGGCAGAATAGTCACTATTATATGCACTGGTCAGACTATATCTGCAAAACTTTATTCAGTTCTTGGTGCCAAATTTTAGAAAGAGATCAACAAGCTGGCACATGACCAGAAAAAGGAACCCAGATGTGATGGGCCTAGAGAGTAGGTCACATGTGGAACAAATGGAGGAGATAGGGATACTTAGTCTAGAGATGAAAAGACTTGGGGCAAATATAATTGCCATCTTTAAGAATCTGGAAGGCTGTTAAGGGCATAAGGTATTATACCTGTTCTCTCTAGCTAGAGATGGCACAACTTGGGGGTAATGGGTAGAGCTTAAAATGGAAAATTCTGGTTTAATATAACGGAAAGCTTCCTAACAACTAGGGTTGTGCCAAAGTGCAATAGCTGCTTCCGGATGAAATGGAGTTCTTTTATCTGGAAGTTTTCAAGTGAAAATCAGATGACTAAATGTCAAGGTTGGTGTAACAAGGATTCCTGTTCAATTATGGGTTGAACGTGGTGGCCTCTGGGTTTCTGGAATTCTGTGATAGTAGTTTAAATGGCAAGAATAGACAAAAGGAGTAAGAATTTTTCCTTTGGATACTCTCCATTCTTCAGAGAAGAGTCTGCCCTCATCAGCCAACACAACTTCTCTTATTTTTACTCTGGAAGTCAGTACACCAGGCTACTATCACAACTCAATAACTTCATCCCTTAAGACCATCCAGCACCCTTTACTCTTCATCTTCACACCCCAGACAGCACTCTGAAATAGATTTGGGTTAGCTAGACAGATGTTCTAACTGGAAAGAGAATGAATTAAAGAACAAATATTCTGGAGCAGTTACATTTCTCATTGTATTCATAACTAGTATAGCAAGGTTATGGGGTCTCCTAACTTCACTTACTCTAGATATGGGAAAACTTGGACACTAATGCATTGTTGGTGGATTAGTGAACTGATTCAACCATTCTCAAGAGCAATTTGGAACTATGCCCAAAGGGCTACAGAACTCTGCATAACCTTTGATCCAGCAATACCACTGCTAGGTCTATATCCCAAAGACATCTAAAAAAAGGGAAAAAGTACCTATTTGTACAAAAAATATTTATAGTAGCTCTTTTTGTGGTGGCTAGGAACTGGAAACCAAAGGGATGTTCATCAATTGGGGAATGGCTAAATAAGCTGTGGTATATGATTGTAATGAAATATCATTGTGCTATAAGAAATGACAAACAGTATGATTTCAGAAAAATCAGGAAAGACTTACATGAACTAATGCATAGTGAAGTAAACAGAACCAGGAGAACATTATACACATTAACAGCAAAATTATTCAATGAAAAATTGTGAATGAGTTAGCTATTTTCAGCAATGCAATCATCTAAAATAATCCCAAGAGACTAATGATGAAGTATTCGATCTACCTCCAGAGAATGAACTGAAATTGAATGAATACCAACTGAAGATGCTACTTTTTACTTTCTTTCTTTCATTTTTCTTTTATTTGAGTCTTCTTGTATAAAAAGACTAATATGGAAATGTTTTACATAATTGCAAAAAAGATGATGAATCTCCCAACCCCCCACCCAAAATAAAGAAGTCACCCCTGTAAGGGATGCTACTTAACTTATTCCATGACATAATCTTATCATCCTGAGTTTTAAGTTACTCTAGAGTGAAAGAGAAATTATAAAGGTCTTAATTTGGTTAAACTGTTTACATGCCTATATGGGAAGATGATACAGATAACTCCTAAGAATTTTATTATTAATAGGGTAGTTAGAAGGAGTATACATGGACAGAGGACACAGGTGTGAATCGCCTATGATGGAATAATCTCAAAAAAGATTAAGGGGTAAGTAAAAGGGATACACTGGGAGAAGGGCAAAGGGAGAAGAAGAATGGGGAAAATTATATCCCAAAAGAGTTCACAGAAGAGCTTTTACAGTGAGAGGGCTGATTAAGGAAGGCAGTGGTCAAAAGCAAAAGACATCTGAGAAGGGATCAGGTAAAAAGAGAAAAGGATAAAAAGGGGAAAATAATGGAGGAAAATACACAGTAATTGTAACTGTGAATGTGGATGGGATGAACTCACCTATAAAATGGAAGCAGATAGCAGAATGGATTAGAAATCAGAATTCAACAATATGTTGTGTACAAGAAACACTCATTAAATAGGACATACAGAGTTAAAATGAGGGAATGGAGCAGAATTTATTATGTTTTAGCTGAAGTAACAAAAAAAAAAGGCAGGGGTGGCAATCATGATTTCAGACAAAGCAAAAGCAAAAAATAGGCCTAATTAAAAGAGATAAGCTGTGAAACAACATTTTGCCAAAATGTGCCAAAGAAAATGAAGAAGAATCAATACTAAACATATATACAAAAATAATGGCAAAGCATCCAAATTCTTAAAAGAAAAATTAGATGAGTTATAGAAAGAAATAGTAAAACTATACTAGAGGTGGACCTCAACTTACCTTGCTCACAACTAGATAAATCTAACCATAAGATAAATAAGAAAGACATTAAGTAGATGAATAAAATTTTAGAAAACTTAGATATCATAGACCTCTGGAGGAATCTTAATAGAAATAGAAGATACCTTTTTCTCAGATATGCTTGGCAATCACAAAAATTGACCATATGTTAGAGCATAAAAACCTAATAAGCTAATTCAGAAAAGCATAAATATTAAATATATCCTTTTCAGACCATAATGCAATAAAAATATTCAATAAAGGGCCATGAAAACATATATAAATTAATTGGACCTAAAGAATGAGTAGACAAAAGAACAAATCACAGAAACAAATAATAATTTCATTAAAGAGGATGACAACAAAGAAATAATATTTCAAACTTTGTGGGATGCAAACAAACAGCACTTTGGGGAAATTTACATTTCTAAGTGCTTACATCAATAAAATAGAGAAAGAGTAGGTGAATGAATTAGGCATTCAATAAAAAAAAGAAAGAGAACAAATTTTAAAACCACCAATTCAACAACAAAATAGAAATCCTAAAAATCAAAGGACATATTAATAAAAATTGAAAGCAAAGAAAAAATTGAACTAATAAATACATCTAAGAGCTAGTTTTATGAAAAAAATATATAAACCATTGATTAATTTGATTTTTAAAAAGAAAATCAAATTACCAGTATCAAAAATAAAAAGAGTGAATGTGCCACCAATGAAGATGAAATGGAAGCAATTATTAGAAGCTGTTTTGGCCACTTATATGCCAACAAATCTGACAATCTAAGTGAAATATGTGAATATTTACAAAAACATAAATTGCCCAGATTAACAGAATAGGAAAGAGAATGCTTAAATAACACTATCTTAGAAAAAGAAATTAAATAAGCCATCAATGAGCTCCCTAAGAAAAAATCTCCAGGATCAGAAGGATTCACAAGTGAATTCTATCAAATATTTAAAGAACAACTAATTTCAGTACTATATAAGCTATTTAGAAAAAATAGGCAAATTCCTATCGAATTCCTTTTATGAAACAAACATGGTTCTGATATTTAAACCAGAAAGTATAAAAACAGAGAAAGAAAACTACAGACCAATTTCCCTGATGAATATTGATGCAAAAATTTTAAATAAAATACTAGCAAGGCGATTACAGCAATATTTTGCAAAGATTATGCACTATGACCAGGTGCAATTTATAACAGGATTCATTCAATATCAGAAAAACTATCATAATAATTGACCATATCAAAAATGATAAGTGGTATCTATCTAAAACCATCAGCAAGCATTGTCTGTAATGGGGAAAAGCTAAAAGCCTTTCCACTAAGATCAGGAGTAAAGCAAGGATGTTGATTATCACTACTATATTCAATATTATACTAGAAATGCTAGCTATAGAAATAAGACATGAAAAAAATTGAAGGACTCAGAATGGGCAATAAGGTAATACAACTATTTATTTTTAAAGACAATATGATGATATCCTTAGAAAATCCTAAATGTTCAACTAAGAAGTTAGTGGAACAATAACTTTAGCAAAGTTGCAGGATATAAAATAAACCCACACAAACTATTAGCATTTCTATATATTAGCAACAAAGTCCAGCAGAAAGAGAGAAATTCCATTTAAGATAGTTGCAGACAATATAAAATACTTGGGGGGTCTACTTGTCAAGACAAATCTAAGAACTATATGAGCACAATTATAAAACATTTTTCACACAAATAAAGACAGATATAAGCAAATGGAGAAATATTAACTGTTCGTGGGAAGGCCAATCCATTATAATAAGAATAACAATTCTACCAATGTTAATTTACTTATTCAGTACCATACCAATCAAACTACCAAAATGTTATTTTATAGATTTGGAAAAAAACAATATTCATCTAAGATTAAAAATAAAAAGTCAAGAATATCTAAGGAATTAATGAAATAAAAAAGTAAGGAAAGGCAGCCTAACAGTACCAGATTTCAAACTGTATTTCAAAGTGATAGCCATGAAAACAATCTAGTACTAGCTAAGAAGTAGAATAGGAGATCAGAGGAATAGATTAGATACACAAAACATAATAGTAATGACCATAGTAAATCTATTGTTTGATTAATCCAAAGATCCAAGCTTTGGGGACAAGAACTAATTATTTAATAAAAATTTCTAAGAAAATTGGAAAGCACCTTGGCAGAAACTAAGTATAGACCAACATCTCATACAATATACCAAGATAAGGTCAAAATGGGTACATGACTTAGAATTTAAAATTTATATAAGTAGATTCAGGGAGCATGGTAATTTTTACCTGTTAGATCAGTGAATAAGGTAAGAATTTATGACCAAACAAGAGATAGAGAATATCGGACAGAAAATATCAGAAAATTGATAATATTGATTACATTAAATTTGAAAGGTTTTGCACATACAAAGCCAATGCAGCCAAAATTAGAAGGAAAGTAGGAAACAGAAGAGGGGAGGGATTTTTATGGCAAGTTTCTCTAATAAAGGGCTCATTTCTCAAATACATAGGAAACTTAGTCAAATTTATTAAAATGCAAGCCATTTTCCAATTAATAAATGGGAAAATGATATGAATGGGCAGATTTCAGATGAAGAACTTAAAGCTAACTATAATCATATGAAAAAATGTTCTAAATCACTATTGCTTTAGGAAAAATAAAAATTAAAACTACTCTAGGAATATTTATATGAGCTCATGCAAAGTGAAGTGAGAAGAACCAGGATAACATCGTACACAGTGACAGCAAAATTTTAAGTATGATCTACAGTGAAAGACTTAAAAGAACTCAGGAGTCTGAGTACATACTGAAGCATAATTTTTTCACTTTCTTTGTTTTTCTTATTTTTCCTATCCTGCAACATAGTTGATATGAAAATATGTTTTACCTGATTTCACATCTATAATTGATACCACATTTCTTGCCTTCTCAATGAATGAGAAGAGGGTGGGAGGGAAGGATATAATTTGGAGCCCCCCAAAATTTTAATGTTAATTAATGATAAATTTATTTCTTTAAATGAGATAATCTAGGAGCATCTGTATATTTCCTCATTAATTAATAAAATTTTAACATTTCTCTAAATCATTTAACATCAGAGACCCATTCTAGTTCAAACATTATTGAATAAATTAAAAAAAACTTTCTTTTCCAATAATAGTTACTCATACTTCTCTGCATATTAAGTCCCTCAATCTCCTATGATTAAATATTAAAAGTTGCTAACCACAATTTATTAAAAATGAAACAAAAATAAAACAAGTAAATAATTATTTACAATATTTTAGTTGTGAGAAAGATGACAGCCAGAGTCACCTCTATCACTATTATTGCAGATGACTTCTCTATTTCTGGAAACAGGCTCTACCATTCTGTTCACTAAAGGTACCAGTCTCTTCTCAAGCATTCTCCTTTTTGGCTGCATCTCAAAGAGACCATAAAAATGGGAAAAGGACCCACATGTACAAAAATATTTATAGCAGCTCTTTTTGTGGTGGTAAAAAAACTGGAAATTGAGGGAATGTTCATCAATTGGGAAATGGCTAGACAAACTGCAGTTTATGAATGTGATGAAATACTATTGTGCTACAAGAAATGATGAGCAGGCTGATTTCAGAAAAAACTGGAAAGACTTATATGAACTGATGCTGAGTAAAGTGAGCAGAACCAGGAGAACATTGTACACAGTAACAGCCACAGTGTGCAATGAATGACTTTGATAGACTTAGTTCTCAGCAATACAAGGACCTAAAACAATTCAGATATTGGTGTTTCTCTCTCTAGTAACTATGTATGGATGTAATGGTCAGACAGGCAGAAGCCCTATCTGTTGGTCTATTGAATTATGTTATTTCCTCTATCTGTATTTTTTGTCTGCTTGTAATTTCTGTTTGTATTTTCTGAAGTTTGGGGTGTTCACTTTTTCCCCTGACCTAGGTAAATGATATATATGTCTAATTAAAGTAAGATTGTTAACCCCTTTTGAGTTGCTTTCCTTTAGAAAAGCAGATAAAAGAACCTGTGCTAGCAGCCATCCTGGGTATGCTAGAATGCTGCTGTTACAGGCACCAAATAGAATCCTATCATGTACCTCACCTCAGAGTTCATTCTACACCTTACCCTCTTTACCCAAAGCACCTCCCCTGAGAAACTCCTATTCTTCATTCCAACCCCCCCTCCACCCAGAGTAAATGAGTTGTCTGTAAAGCATTTAGTTCAGTGCCTGGCACATAATGGGCACTTAATAAATTCTAGGCAGTTAGGTGGCAGAGTGGATAGAGCACTGGGCCTAAGCCAAACTCACATCTCACCTCAGGTATTTACTAGCTGAAGAGCCCTGGGATAGTCACTTAATCTCAGTTTTTGTTTTTGTTTTGTTTTGAATATGTATAAAGGTCTTAGCCCAGTACCTGACACACAGTAGATGCTTAATAAAAGCTTGTTTTCTTCCTTTCTTCCTGTGATGGTAATGGGGATTTGAAGATCTTCCCTGCCCTTAATAGGCCAAATGTAATCACATGGAGCCTTGAGTGGTGAGGGGGGGAGGAGGAAGTTGGTGGGGTATGTAGGGGGGAGGAGCTTGCTGAAATGGTAGAACAGGAAGAAGCACAAGAGAGAGCCAGAACTACTGGGAACAAGCAGCCTGGAGGCTGAGCAGCTAGCATTCTTGCTTACGGGAGCCTGTTTTGTTTTGAAGGCCTGATGGATTGAAGGCTTGGGAATGTTGGTGTTTGCTACTTTGGTTATGTGTACCAACTTATTGGTTAATTTGATGAATTTGACTTTCTGGTTTGGAGATTTGGCTTTCTGGTATTTGAATACATGCTTTGGTTCTGTCCTCCATGTGGACAGTCTGTTACATTTTGTGATTCACAACTATACCATCATATTCATAACCACCATGGGCCCTGTGAATATTGCATTGGCATTATACTTCCTCCCTTCTCTAAGTCTCCATCATTCTCATTACTCAGAGCTCCTGCATCTATCACACTTCCTGTAAGGAAGGGTCCAGGACAATCCAAGCCTGCTTTTCCTCTGAAATGGAGGTGAATAATTTCAATCTTTTGTGTACTCAAAGTCCCATAATATCTACATACAATTTTCTCCATTTGTGGTTTGGAGGCGGGTGGGAAGACACCTTTTTGTTCTGTTTTTCATTCTTACTAGAAACTTAAAAAAAAAAAGAAGGCTTAGAAAATCTCCAAAGGACTGTGTACTTTCTTCAGGGATAGGACAGAAAGAAGGAATCTACAAGGATGCTCCAAGAATAAGAATGTACAGTAACAGTGACAAGAAAAATAACAAAACTCTGGGGATTCTGAAAGAAAAGAAAGTGCTCAATGAGGAGCTATTCTAAGTCAAAGGAGTAGCCCCAGGGATTTACACCAGAAAAATAACAATTATGTTTACAATCAATTCAACCCACTTCAAGCATTTGTGTAATTTTAATAGAGACCTCGTTTTCACTTTTGCAGCTATGTGTGGTAGAAAAAAAAATGAGAGGCATGATGCAAGTTTATATTCACAAAAAGGATGAACGTATTCACAAAAGTTTTTTTTTTTCTGAACCTACTCCAGAATGTGTTAAAATAACTTCTTAAATGCCCAATGAAGGAATTTGAAAAAAATGCAAAAGCAACTAAATTTGTGGGTAAATGAGATAGTGGTCACCACCACCTTCTCAACTGTGCTTGTGATACCCATGCCTGAGGCTCATCAAAGAGCATCAGAGCATCACAGACTGCCCTGAAGTGTCAAGTTCACTGAGAACCAGCCGTTTGAAGCTTGGACTGGAGGCTGGCCAGGGACCTCATCATGCCCAAGTTGCCTCTCCTCTCTCTCCTGCATTTTATGGATGGTTATTATGTTAGAAAAAGTGCATATTATCAGAATTAATATTTTGTTATAAAGAATTATATGCATAAAAGTGTATTTTCAGCAATCTCTAGTAAAAGGTTATAGTTTTTGGTGTCCATGGGACCTTAACCCTAAAAAATTTCAGCATTTTTAACTTTTGTTCTATTATCTAGGAATGCTCCCCTCCTTTAAAGTTGAAGAGTAATTGTATATAGCTATGACTTTCTGGAATAAGTACTAAAGGACCTTCTATAAAAAGATTATAAATAAAAAAACAAACTGAAACTCAGTTTTAAGACTTGCAAAGTACCTTATGTACATTCTGTTCGGCTCCTTAGAGGAAAACCAGCAGCAACAGATGAGAGGTTGGTTTTTATGCTATACATTTATCTGTATTGAATTTCACAATATTCTAACCAATCAAGATCCTTTAGAAGTAGTATAGGCACTATTATCCCATCATACAGGCAAGAAAAATGAGATTCAGGAAGTTAACTTACTCACCATCACATACCTAGCAAAGTCCAGAGGCAGGATTTGAATCTAAGTCTCTTCTGATATCAACCCCAGTATCTCTCATTATACCACAATGAATCCCTGGAAGGGACCCCATCCCAACCCCCAAACACATGTACCATTCTTTATCCCCTACTATATATGAAGCTTTGTCATTGTTGTTGTTCATCTTTCACAGAGAACCAAGAACATCTCAGGCTGATGTCTTGACTCATGAGTGAACAGCAAGATAGAGTTGCACAGTTACAGCCTTACTTTCTCTTCCAGAGTCATCAAAGTTCAGTGGCATGACAAAAGTCAGAATGACTGGTGATGGGCTGGGATGCAGTGGGTGACCTTGCTATCTTCAATGTCTGACCAAGCTCTAAGTGCTCCACAGCGCCCACCTTTAGCTTCCTTTATGGCTGTGGGAATAATTTGTTCTTATCCACCTATTCTTCTAGGGGAAGTCTTTACATGTTTGGAGGAGATATCCCTCAACTCACTAGTCAATGAGTTTGAGACTATGGGTTATGCTCAACCATCTGCCCATCTGCCGAGGTGGAAGAACATGGACAAAAGTTGCAACCAATAAGTAGATATTGATGGGTTTTGTGTTTTATTTTATTAAAAATTACCAATTAATCAAATTAGTCAGGTTCAAGAGTACTAAAACTCAACTACATTATGGGTAATTGAGTTTTTTGTGCATGTGCTGTCCAAGGAAACTAATGGCCATGAATAACTTTGTTTCTATAAGAAAATGTATTTGGCGTTTCAAACAACCGTAATGCAGGCAAACTTTAGGATACAAACCTTCCTAAATTAGAAACTGTTTTGTACATTGCTTTAGTCCTAATTCGTCTCCATTTAAACTGACCTTGAAAATATTCTTACTGATTTATGATTAGAATATAACAACTTGAACTGCCCTTTCATGTTAATTTATTACTGGGTCACACAATTATTAACTATAAGGAAAAAACCCTCAGAATATGTGATATTACATTGCAGTGTGATACCTGCAATTTAATACAAAAAATTTTAATACAAAAAATTTAATAAACCACAATATGATACCCCTTCTTCTTTGTGAAGTATTGCACCTAGAAAATGAACAAACTCCCTATTGCCTCAAGAGATTATCAATTTCCACATAGCTGTTAACACATGAGGTTGGTTACTTGACTAATGAGAAGACAAATACTGTGATTTCTCCCATTTGGGGAGTAACGGGGCCTTGAAATTAGAAATTATATTTATGATCATCAGTGGAAGAATTCTCATCCGTCTCTCTTCCTCTTCCCCTCCACCTTCATTCAGGGGAATGTTAATCTTACATCTCTAATAGAAAAACCCAAAAGTATTCCAATAGAAAAACCCCAAAACTCAGAAATCTACGACAAGATAGAACTGACCTATTCCTCATCAAAGGTGGAAGGAACCATCTATGTAACATATCTATTTGCATGCAATCCATTATTCAGAGCCATGCTTGAGGATACAACAGTCATGGAAAATAGTATCACAATTACGTTTCCAGACAGCTGGGAAACTTATAACTGAACAGACCAAAGATATTAGTCAAAGCCTTGAAAATTCTCATCCAGGAATTGCTTTATTCTGATGACTTAGCAAATGACTATGGGTTGGGAAAGCTGAAGAACTGGATTTCCCAGATCCTCTCCTCTCCCTCATTTGAAAATAATGAAGCTGTATTCCAAGTTTTCAGAGACTGGTCCACTGGTCCACAATTCAATTCCAGCCCATCCCAGTTAGCAGTACCTGTTTCCACAAAAAGTGCTATAAATTATTGAGACTGGAGATTTATAGTAAGCCAATGAGTTTCAATTTTCATTGACCCTTAATGGCATTTGCTCCAGGCAGAAGTGACAGGTCTCTCCTACAGTCTACAAGTCTGATACATATCCTCATTTCAGGGAAAGTAGATTTCTAAAGGTTCAGAGGAAAGATAAGTAAGGAGGGTATCATGGTCTAAAATACTCTGAGAGAATTTACTCTGGAGGGATAGAGAGATGCACAAAAGTGAAATTTTGAATAAACAAAAGAGGAACAATTCAAGTAATGAGGAAAAATAGGATTTTTCTAAAAAGACTCATGGGGATGCTCAGGGAACTCATTAATCAACTTAAAATTTTAAAGGAAATATAAAGAAGATAGAAGCAAGGTCAGGTACCAGGATAAACAGAACACTGTGGCATAGTTCTCTAAAAATAGTGTCAAGGATGCTAAAATTCAGAATGAGCTGAAGTTATTGAAGGAAGCTAGAGACAATAAAATGGATTTTTAAAAAGCAATATTGGGAGAAAAAAGAAGAATCAAGGAAAGAAAAGAACCTTTCAGGGGCAGCTAGGTGGTGCAGTGAATAGAGCACTGGCCCTGGAGTCAGGAGGACCTGAGTTCAAATTCAGCCTCCGACACTTAACACTTACTAGCTGTGTGACCTTGGGCAAGTCAATTAACATGAATAGCCCCTCCAAACAGAAAAAAAAAAAAAAAAAAAAAACCTTTGATTGGGATGAAAAGAAAAAGTGACTATAAAAGATGGCCAGTTTTTTATTTTGCTTGTTTTTTTTTCTACAAAGGAAAATGACCTTTGTACTAGACATAATTTAACAAAATGATTAATGAGTTAATACCCAAGATAATTAAGGTGATAGTAAGATTGCACCTAGCTTGCCTTGATGAATTCAAGTCACTTGACACAGATATATCCTTTGGTCCTGAATGAGCAGGCAGATGGGATTTCTTAGATACTGTCAACAATCTTTGAAAGATCAAAGAAAATGGGATTGGAAAAAAGGGCAAATGTTGACTTGACTTTTTTTTTTAAAGCAATTGGGGTTAAGTAACTTGCTCAAGGTTACACGGCCAGTTATTTTGTGTGGGTGCCAAGTATCTGAGGCCGGAACTGATCCCAGATCTCCTGACACCAGGGCCAGCGCTCTTACTCACTTCGCCACCTGGCCACCCCTACTTGACTTTCAAAAAAGAAAAGAGAACAGGGCCTGCAAGCTATAGATAGACCTGGTGAACTTGACTTCTCTTCTTGGGAAAATTCTAGAATAGATAAATAAAGAGATGGTTAACAAACACGTAAAAAGATAAGCAGTGATTACAAAGAGCTAGTATAGTTACCCCAAGAACAAATCACGCCAGGTTAACTGCATATTCTTTGTTGATGAAACTACTACTAAAAATTATTAAATGACTAAGATTACAAAATTTTATTCAATTACTAAAATACTTCCTAAAAGTATAACTAAATTGCTAAAATAGTATGAGGGAAATGCTATGAATATAGGTTGCCTAGATTTTAGCAAAAGTTCTTATAAAATATCTCATGCTATGTTGTGGAAAAGATAGATATTTAGAATAAACTTATATGTATTGAGAACTGTTTGGAGAGCAGGACTCTAAAATTGTTCAATGCCAACATGGCATGTGTGGTGCCACACATTCAAAATTTAATCAAGAACACAGAAGTTTCTCAGGATAAAAACAGGACATTTTTATTCTCTTCTCTTGTGGGAAGAGGGTAGGCCTCTCCATGGTGGATCAGGGAGAGGAGGCATGTTACAGAAGACAGAACAAGAATTTATACCCTGATGCAGTCAAGCCCCCCTCCCCGCTACTGTCCCCTTCTCCCATTGGCTGGGAGGCTGGCAGGGAACCAGGGTATTGCTCGTGTCCTTATTTGGCAAATGCCAGCAAGGTTGGAGGCCCAAAACCCCTAAAGGGCCTAATGCTGATAAGGGTGTGGCAAACAAGGGTGGAAGTCAAAAGACTCCTGAAGAGGCCTAATGCTGATGTGGCGGTAGCAAAGAAGGGGGAAAGAAGGGGAAAGGAGGAAGCTGAATCTCCAGCTTGCTCCCACAAGAAAACTTACTGGCTGAAAAGTTTTAACCTTTCCCATTCAATGGCAAGAGGTCTTTAGTGGGATATCCCAGGGATCTCCATTTGGCCTTCAATAAAGGCAAAAATGGCATACTTATCCAGATTTGAAAATAACACAAACATGGGTAGAATAGCTAACATGATGGATGATAATGAACGCTCTAAAGGATCTTTTTTTTTTTTTTAAGCAATTGGGGTTAAGTAACTTGCTCAAGGTTACACGGCCAGTTATTTCTGGGCATGGTGCTGAGTGTCTGAGCCCGGGATTCGATCTCCAGGTCATCCCAACACTGGAGCCGGTGCTCTTACTTGCTGTGCTACCTGGCCACCCCTCACTCTAAAGGATCTTGATGGGTTAGAGTATGGGGTTGAACACAATATTGTGAAATTCAATAGGGATAAATGTTAAGCAAAAGATCAACCTCTCATTTGTTGCTTCTGATTTTCTCCTCAGGAGTCAAACAGAATGGGTCCAATTCCTCTCCTATAGGACAATTCTTCAAATACTTAAAGACAACTATTACATTTCCTCCGAGTCTTCTCTCCTCTGGGTTAAATATGCTCAGGTGCTTCAAATTATCCTCATGGGCCATAGATTCAATTAAGGTTTTTTTTACCATTCTGGTTGCCCTACCGTAGGTACTTGCTAGTTTATCAATACCTTTCTTCAACTGGGGTACTCAGAACTGAACATAATACTCCAGATGTAAGGGACTAATAGAATGGGATTATTACCAATCTTAGAATCAGTCTCTCTCATTGCAACCTAAAATTTTTGATTGCCATTTTGCATTGCCAATTCACATCAATATTGCAATCCACCAAAACTGCCAGGTTTTTTTTTTTCAGAACATCTACTGTCTCGCCATACCATCTCAAGTGGGATTAGGGGAGTGTTGGGAGATAATAAATAAAATTGACCTCAATTGGATATTATGAGAAGGATGAGATACAACTCATCTTCCCACCTTCCTATTTATTATCTACTGAATTCACATCATGAGCCCCTGGAAGTATGGAGGCCACAACTTTTAAGACTACTGCCCTATGGTTACACTCACAATCTCTACAACTATCTAAACCAAAGCTCCTTTTCCTGGCACTTCCCCCAAATTACACAGATGGGTTAGGTCTCTAGAAGGTATCTACTACTCTCACAAGCTCTATGGGAGTAGATGAGGTTAAGCACTCCTAACAGTTAGAGCTCATGAACCCCCACTAGTGTGTTTTCCATTAAAAATTAGCCAGTATAAATAATTAGCTCTTAGAAAATTTTTTTTTGTTTTTGAACTAAGCATAGAAAAAAATAGCTACAAAACATGCCCCCAAACTCAAATCTTGGATGCAACTGCCCAAAAAAATACATAGTCTCTATGAGAGAAGAATGGGCAGAGAACATAGTAGTGAGGTACATATAGAAAAAACATATGTCTCAAACAAGTTACAAAAATTGGAGCTGGAAGCCCTTTTTCTCTTCTCACAACTACCATTGGGTGGAACATCAATTCTGGATAGTTAGCTTATCTAGGATCCCGTGGTCTGATTATCTCTACATCTTAAATACTAATTGTCTAGAATAGCTCTCAGTTGAGTCCATAACAAGGTCTCTCCTCTGGTGTCAAGACTACCATTCACAAAACTGCTCCTGGAACAAAGTAATTGCCTTTCAGTATCTATGACTATCTGAAGTCTATGTGTTTGCCTTGAATTCACTTGAACTGATAAATTCTCCAGCTACTTGATAAAGTTACAACCTCCCTCCTCTAAAGTAAGTGCCAGATTCCATGGTTAACAGTGGATGAAAAAGGGAGAAATACCTCCTCTCACATCTACCACAACAGGCTCCTGAGCCTGTACCCTCTCAAATTCCTGAGTTATCTCTAGGACTTAAATATTTGAAGCTCTGCAAAGTCATGTCCAATTTTTTTTTTAAAGAAATTAGGGTTAAGTAACTTGCTCAAGGTTACACGGCCAAGTGTGTCATGTCCAATTTTTGCTTGTCCAATGAGACTGTCCCCTATAATTCATTCAGGGGACCTGTTTGTTCCTCATAAAGAAATCACCAGGAATTAGCACAGCACTTGGGACATAGTAGGCACTTAATAAATGCTCATTCCTTTCTTCTCTTCATAAAACTTGACATTGCACAGTTCTTAAACCATGCAGAAATAAACATTCCAATACAGGGGTACAAACCATACTATAGAATGTCTAAAGTCCTAGAAAATCTACCTACCAATACGCGTAAAAATTATACAAGTACAGTTACAACACAATCTATATAGCAATAAAGACAGGCCTAAATAATTGGTTGAGTATTAATTACTTCTAAGTAGGCTTAGTGAATATAATAAATGTAGCTATGTCACTTAATTGATTTCTTCATCATCATGCCAATGAAAATACCAAAGCATTAATTTATACAACTAGAGAAAAATTGTAGCGAATTTCACCAAGAGGAATAAAAGGTCAAGAATCTCAGTGGAAATGATGGGATGGGCAGGAGAAATGGGATGAAGAAGGGTTACTTATACCAGATCTCCAACTATTCTATGAAGCAGTAATCATAGTCTCGAAAATTATTTGGCACTGGTTAAAAAATAGAAATGTGTATACAACTTACAAAACCAAAAAAATCTAGTAGCTTAGAGTTCAATAAATCCAAAGGCTATAGCAACTGGAGTCAAGATTCACTATATGGTTGCTTTAAAAAGAAACTATTGGGGTAGCCAGGTAGCACAGCGAGTAAGAGTACCGGCTCCAGTGTCAGGATGACCTGGATCAAATCCGGGCTCAGATACTCAGCACCACACCCAAAAATAACTGGCCGTGCAACCTTGAACAAGTTACTTAACCCCAATTGCGTAAAAAAAAAAAAAGAATAAGAGCCATATCCCGAAGAGATCATAAAAATGGGAAAAGGACCCACATGTACAAAAATATTTATAGCAGTTTTTTTTTTGTGGTGGTCAAGAACTGGAAATTGAGGGGATACCCATCAATTGGGGAATGGCTAAACAAATCGTGGTATATAAATGTAATAGAATACTATTGTGCTATAAGAAATGATGAAGAGGCGGACTTCAGAGAAACCTGGAAAGACTTAGATGAATTGATGTTGAGTGAGGGGAGCAGGACCAGGAAAATATCATACACAGTAACAGCAACAGTATGCAGGGAATGTTTTTAATAGGCTTAGCCTTTCTCAGCAATGCAAGGACCTAAAACAATTCCAAAAGACATATGATGGAAAATGCCAGCCACATTCAGAGAACTATGGACTTGGAATGCAGAACAAAGCAGACTATTTTCTTTTTCGTTTTGTTTTATTTTGATTTCTTTTCCTTTCTCATGGTTTTTCCCATTTGTTATAACTCTTTTATGCAACATGACTAATGTGAAAATGTGTTTAATAGGAATGTATGTGTTGAGTCCATATCAGATTGCAAGTCATCTAGGGGAGGGAAGGTGAAGAGAGGGGGAGAAAACTTAAAACTTATGGAAGTGAATGTTGAAAACTAAAAATAAATAATTTTTTAAAAAGAATAAGAGCCATTCAACAGTGTAAGAAGAACTGTTTTCTAGGTCTTTCCTTACTACTTATTAGTTGTGTGACTCCTATGAACCTCATTTTATCAAACAAATCATTTAATTCATTCATTAAATGAAAGAAGGAGAAGTCCACTCCTCATGTCTCATCCATTAAATGAATTATCTCTGCCTAGTCTACATCACAGCATTGTTGTATGTATCAGATGGGATGATGTAGGTATTTTGTAAACTCAAAACATAATGCATAGAAATAATCCAAAGCAATTGAAAATGATGGAAAAAATGTAGCTGGGCAAACCAAGTCATGACAGACTTAGTACAAAATGGGAAAATACCCAGGTCCCATTTTGTAGCATAATACTATAAACTACATAGAGTAAGAGCCATTCCCTAACTGATAGAGGGTATAAAAATATGAACAGGCGGGTCTCAGAGGAAGAAATCTAAGCTATAACAGTCACCCTAAAAATGCTGCAAATCACTAACAATGAGGAAAATGAAAAGTAATGCAACTCTAAGATTCTACCTTGTGTCTATAAGATCAGCAAAGGTGACAAAGAAAAGAGATAAATACTGCAGAGGCTGTGGGTAAATGAGCACACTATTAATGAAACTGTGAATTATACCAGCCATTTTCTAAGCAATTTAGAACTATGCCCCTAAATTTACTAAACTGTGCATCTCTTTTGACTAAAAGTTACCACTACTAAGTATATGACTCAAAGAGTTCAAAGAAATAGAAAGAGTACTCACATGAGCAAAAATACTGATAATAGCTCTTTTTGTAGTGCCAATGAACTGGAAACTAAGGGAATGACTATTAAGTGGGGAAATGAAAGAACAAATTATGGCATATGGATATAATGGTATACTACTACACCATAAGAAATGATGAAAGGGAAATTACCAGAGAAATCTGGGAATACTTATATGAGCTGACATAGAGTGAAGTGAGCAGAACCAGAACAATTTATACAGTAAACAACAACATTGTAAAGAAAAACTACTTTGAAAATTGATCAACAACCAAATCTGACTCCAGAAGACTTATAATTAGTCATGTTATCCACCTTCTTTACAGAGAATTCGATTCAAGATTCAAAATGAGATGTATGTATACATGCACGTGTGTGTGTGTTTAATTATATTGCCATGGCCAATGCAGGAATTTTTTTTTGCCTGCCTAACAATGAACATGTTAAAAGAGTTTTGTTATCATTGTTTTTTTCTCAAAGGGGAAAGGGGAACTGGAATAGAGTACAGTGAGAATGTTTATTATCTTAATAAGAAGGCAGCTAGGGCAACTAGCTAGAGTGCTGGCCCTGGAGTAAGGAGGACCTAAGTTCAAATCCATCTTCAGACACTAGCTGTGTGGCCCTGGGCCACTTTAAACCTTTAAACCTTTTTAACAAACACTTTAACCCTGTTTGCCTTAGTTTCTCATCTGTAAAATGAGCTGGAGAAGGAAATGGCAAACCACTTCAGTATCTTAGCCAAGAAAAGCCCAAATCTGGTCATGGAGAGTCAGACACAAATGAAACAACTCAACGACAGAAAACTCCAATAAGTTTTAAGCCTCCATTTTGTGACTAAGTTGTTTTTAAATAATAAAATAAGCACTTGCATGGTACATCATAGTAAACAATGTGTGTGTGCATGTGTGTGGTTTTTAAGCAACTGACAAGCATATGTGGTTCCTCTGATAGGATAGTCCAATCAGGGAAAAATATTATAAACAACTTTATCAGTAGTTCATGTAATAAACTACCAGTCAAATTATGTGGCAAACAAATTAGGAATGCTTGTAAACTAAAAAGTGCAAGAAACCCACCAAAAGCCATAGACTTCAACCTGCTCCTGGATAGCAAGTGGGACAGATTCCTACATTCCCCCATACTTGAGGGTCGTGTTCACTTGAAGGCAGTGCTCAATGACAGATGACCTCTTAAGCCTGGGCAGAGAGGGAACTTTGTCATGAGCACTGGCAGGAAAGATGCTTACCACACTTGTAAGACTCATCTGGTGGTTCATTCCTAGAAGAGGCTGATAGTTTGCAATTTTGACTAATAAAATTTGATTGTGCTCACTGAGACTTACATATCTAATTAGTGTTCCTATTGTAGTAATTCTTAGCATATGTAATGATAATTTGACTATAAGGGTACCCCATGCATGTAAGCTTCTTAAGGATGGGAACTTTCTCATTTTGGATCCCAGCACCTAGAATGTGATAAGAGCTTAATAAATATTTGTTGATTGATCAGTTGCTGGAAAGCTCCCACAGGAACTTCTAGCCCACCTTCAAATCAACCAACAGTCTTTTCCCTTCCAAGCCCAGGCCCCTGAGCCCTTTCCCCCATTCTCCTTGTGGGACAGAGCTTTCTTTGCCTGCTGACCAAGACTTAAAAGTATGTTATAATAATATAACAATAGCTAACATTTATACAATGCTTACTATGTGACAGGTCCTCTGCTAAGTGCTTTATAATTATACTTTTATTTGATTCTCATAAGAAAGTAGGTACCATTATTATTATTATTCCCATTTTACGGAAGAGAAAACTGAGGCAAACAAAGGTTAAGTGACTTGCCCAGGGTCACACAACTAATAAGTTTTGGGCTGGATTTGAACTCAGGTTATCCTGATGCCTAGCCTAGTGTTCTATCTACTGTATCACCTAGCAGCCTGTTATAAGGGAAAGGATCACAATAATCCATTAATAGGCATTTATTAAGCACTTACTATATGCCAAGCACTGGGAATTCAAAAAGAAAAAGTGAATACAGTTCTTGCCCCCAACGTGCTTACATTCTAATGGGGAATATAACATGTAAATAAACAGATATATACAACACACATACAGGACAGAAAGAAGAAAACCTTAGAAGAGAAGGGCTTAGCAGATGCAGAGGGTGGGGTGGAGTCTAGGAAAGATCTCCTTCTGAAGGTAGTATATGAGCTGCTGTATCACTAAGGTAATATTCACAGCACCAACAGCGACTATGAATATGCCAGCATAATTCTGAATTGCAAAATATAACAGACTCTCCATATAGAAACCATAAGCAAAACATGTATTTGGACACCATAAAACCAAACTATCATAGCAACAAAGAAATCTACACACAATATCACTGCATAGAGCAACACTATCCCAAAGCCTTCCCACAAACAAACCCTCACAAGGCTGGCTGTCTGCTTGTCTGCATCCTCTCTCTCCCCCAGCTCTAACTACTCTGATACCCAGCTTCCTCTGGGCTCAGCTCCACCCTTCCTGCAAACTCCGTTCAGCAAAGTCCTCACACGCAGGCTCCATGTGATTACATTTGGCCTCTTAAGGGGCAGGGAAGATCTTCAAATTCATTCCCTTAAGCCTCTTAAGGGGCAGGGAAGATCTTCAAATTCATTCCCTTAAGCCTATTAAGGGGCAGGGAAGATCTTCAAATTACCATTACCATGACATTTGAGTCTTGGAAGAAGATAAGGATTCTATGAAGTAGAAGTAATAAACAACAGGAGAGAACATTCCAGGTAAAGGGAACAATCAGTGCAAAGATTTGGAGATGAGAGAGGAAGTGTTGTATGTGAAAACAAATCAGTATGGCTGGACCTTACAGTACATGGAGGTGGGGGTAATGGATAAAAAGACTGGGAATATGGGAAGGGGTTAGGTTATGAAAAGCTTCAAATATATTTGATCCTAGAAGTAATATAGATCTTCTAGAGTTTACTGTGCATGCCACAAGGACGGGAACTGTCATTTGCTTTCTTTTGTATCCCCAGTGCTTAGTGGGGGATGGGGGAGGTGATCTGGCACATAGTAGATGCTCAATAAATGCTAATAAAACTGCTTGATTAATTGATTGCTGTTGAGTAGAGGGGAATAAAATGGTCAGATTTGTGAGTTAAGTAAATTGCTTTGGCAGTTGTGTGTAACAAATGGAAGTCTTCATGAATTGGTATATTATCATTGTGCAGGAGCCATGGTTATATCTGTATTGTTCCAATTTCAACATGTTGGCAAAGCAAGTGGAAGTAAAACTAGATTTTAAGTCAGAAGGACTAGCTCCAAATACTGACTCTCTTAAGTACTTTAAGGGGGACGACTGACCCAGAATCACTCAGGAAATACTTAATACTCTGAACCTTAGTCCAGCTTCTTCTTCATCTGCAAAATGGGGATAATTATGCTTATGCTACTTTTCTTACAGAACTATCATAAGGAAATCACTTCGCCCTATAGAAACATGGGTTATTGTTGCATGATGTTGCTGAGCTAGTCCCATATGGGGAATGGGCACCAACAGATGCCCGAATTGATTTCTGCAGAGTCAGCTAAAGGGGGATAATCATAACCAGGGAGGGTAGGAGGAAGGCTTTAAGGACACCCAGAAGAAGTTGTAGTCAGTGTGGCTGGGAAGTGACCAGTCTGAGGCACAGCTGAAGGGAATGAGCAGTCTTTTGATCTTTCATCAGGAAGGCTTAACCAAAATGACAGGCTCTCCAATGAAGAGCTGATGGGAGACCAAAAAGCCCCACTCCTGTGTATTATGATAGTCAGATTATGCCTATATCTTTGCCTCCACATTACACACACCACCACCACCTACCGCCTACCACCCTGAAATACACAGTTTATTCTCATCCTCAATCCAGTATATATAGACTATACTTATTGATTACAGATGACAAGGACTATTTTTTTGGAGGGGAAAGATAGTAGTGACAGTGATTTTTTTTTAAAAAAAGGATCAGAGTACCAAGAAGTGTTTTTTAAAATACAAAGATAAATACAGAAAGCTCCAAGGAAAACACATTAGCAGGACGACTTTGAAATGAACCTGCTAAATTTACTATATACTTTAAAAGATAAACTGTACACAATGGAGACTCATAGCTTCATATATGCTCCTCTTTTTCTGTTCTCCTTTGAATATGGAAAAGTTTATACTTGCTGGTGTTTATCAAGTTCAAAATAACAAAAAAACCCACAAAATTTAATCTAAAACAATTAAATGTAACTTTATATACAAAACGTTAATTAAAGACAGATGTTTAAAGGATTAACTAGATACACTATTTTAAAAACTCAGCAAATTACTTTATTAAGTTCCCCCCGCAAAAAGGCACATATTGCTCTCTGTTCCCAGAAATTTTGGATCTTGGCAACCCTTAATGTTAAATTTTTAAAGAGGCCTGTATGTACAAAAATATTTATAACAGTTTTTTTTGTGGTGGCAAAGAATTGGAAATCAAGGAAATTCCCATCAATTGGGGAAAGCCTAAACAAGTTGTGGTACATCAATGTGTAATGCAATACTATTGTGCTATAAGAAATAAGGAGCAGAGGGACTTCATAATAACTTGGAGATACTTAAATAAACTGATGCTGAGTTACGAGTGGAATCAGGAGAATACTGAACACAATTACAGACACAACATATATGTGACAACTCACTTTGACAGACTGGGCTCCTCTCAGCAATGCAAGGCTATAAGACAACTCCAAAAGACTGATGGTGGAAAGGGCTATCCACATCCAGAGAAAGATTCACGGAGTCTGAATGCAGATGGAAGCAAATGACTTACTCTCTTTCTTTTTTGTTTTGTTGTGTTCCTTTTTCCTCGTTCATTCCATTAGTTACAATCCTTCTTTACAGCTTGACTAATGTTTGATGTGAAGGTATTTATAGAACCTATATCGGATTGCATGCCGCCACAGTGAGAGGGAGGGCAGAAAAGAAGGAGGAGGAGAAAATTTGGAACTCAAGGGATTGTGGAACTAAATGCAAATAAAATAATTATTTTTAAAAAAATTTTAAGGGAAATTTAGGGATTATGTCAGAAAAATCTCTCTAACAATCAGACCTAGTCAGAAGTGGAATGGGCAGCCTTGAGAAGTGGTATATTCCTCCTCACTAGAGGTCTCCAAGCAGAGAATAAATGACCACTTGTCTGGTCCCAGTGGGGATTCCTTTTCGCTATGTTTGCACTTGATATCTTCTGAGGTCCCTTCCAAATCTAAAATTCTCTTATTTTATTACCAGACCAGTAACTAGCACTACAAATAGAGTTCAAGAGACCTGTATTCCAATTCAAGATTCACTTACTTAGTAGCCTATGACCTTAGGAAAATCACTTAACCTCAGACCATTGGTTTCCTCACCTGTAAAATGATGGGATTGGACAGAGTGATCTCTAAGGCTAAGATTCTCTAGTGATCTCTTTTTAGCCCTAAGATCCTGGGCCACTATGATAACCTTCGTTTTCCCTGTGACCTTACGATCTCCCAAAGTGAAAGAACAAGGCTAAAAAAGAGAACTGAGCAAAGTCACAAAGCCAAGAAACACAGTGAAATGCAACACCATCAGATCCCAATGGGGCATGAGACAGGGCACAGAATGAAGCCTGAAGCTGGGCGCCTAATGCAGGAGGTCAGGAGTAGGAGTTCATCATGTGTCTGAAACCGACTTTGAAATCTTTTTTAAATTTTTTGTCAACAATATAACTGGATCAAATCATTCCCAGCAGGACTACAAAACAAAACACAAATAATTAAAACAGTTGACCTGGAACTGAGGTCACTAAAGTTTTGTTTCTAGCCCCAAACTCAATTGACTTAGGCAGTTATTTGAGCCATGAAACAAGGAATATGGTTCATGAGAAACAGTGCTCGTTGCAAATGAAAAGATTTCTACGTCACTGAATTTTCTCCTCCTAACCTCAGATCTTAAAGATGTGACTCATTATTCCTCTCCTTCATCCCCCCTTTTCTTCACTCCTACAGCTACCACTCTAGGCCAGGGCCTCAGAACTTTACATGAGGACAATAGTATTAGTTTTCTGATTGAGGTCCCTATATCTAGGCTCTTCCAAATCAAATTCTGCCTTTACTTAATTGACAAATTAATATTACTACAGAGAAAATTGGATCATGTCATTCCCCTGCTCAGGAAACTTCCATGGCTCTCTATTTTTTCTAGGGTAAAATACAAGCTCCTTTGGCATTTGAAGCCCTTCACAAAGATAGGACTCTGGTTTGTTTTTCCAGGTTGATTTCATATTATCCTACCTTGTGTACTTGAAATTTGAGTCAAACCAGTCTACTTACTGTCCCCCAAACACAAAATTCAATCTCTTGCCTCTATATTTTTATAGAGGTTTTTTCCCATGCTTAGAATCCTCTCCCTCCCTAAGCTATGCTTCTTGGAATTCCTGGTTCCCTTCAAAAATGCCTAGCTCAAATGCCATCTTCCAGGTGAGTTCTTTCCAGATTCCCCCTACTTGCAGTATTCCTTCCTCCACACAAAATAATTTGTATTTTTTAAAAAAATTTATCTGTGCATGTGTTGTTTTCCCCCAGTAGACTGTATGACTCTTGAGAGCAGAGAGAGTTTCATTTTTTTTGCTTTCCAGCCTCATCATACCTTATTCTCCTTTACATACCCTGTGGTTCAGTCAAATTGGCCTCTTTGCTGCTCCCACACACACATAACCCTTCAATTCCATTCCCTGTATCTCTGTACTGGCTGCCCCAACCCCAGGATTTACTTCCTTCTTATCTATTTCTTAGAAGATCTAGTTTTCTTCCAAATTCTACTCAAGCATCACTTTCTACATGGGGGTTTCCTCGATCCCCTGAGTTGCTAGTGTCATCCGCCTCACAATCAGTTTGTAAGCTCCTTTCAAGTAGAGATTGTTTCATTCTCTATACTTCTAACCTCAGTTCCTAGAGCCATGACTGATGCATAATAGGTGCTTAATAAATATTGGTTGATTGATTGTATCTATGTTTTTATTTTGTGTGTGTGTGCGTGTGTGTGCATGTGTGTGTGTGTGTGTGTGTGTGTGTGTATTGTCTCCCCTGGGGGACTATAAATTCTTTGAGTTCAAGGACTATTTCTTTTTTTTGTTTGTATCACCAGCACAAAGTGCTGTGCCTAGGACATAGTAGGTACTTAATGAATACTAAATATAAATGTCATCTAGAAGACTAAATGCTGAATGGGAATTTACTTAATGACCAATGACTCAGAAAAGCTTACAAGCATTCCAAAGTAGGTCAAAATCACATATGCAAATGAAAAAAATTATTTATTAAGAACCATATAGGGGTGGCTAGGTAGTACAGTGAATAGAGCACTGGCCCTGGAGTCAGGAGGACCTGAGTTCAGATCCAGTCTCAGATACTTAACACAAAACTAGCTGTGTGAACTTGCAAGTCACTTAACCCCAACTGCCTTACCTTCCCCACTCCAAAAAGCAAAAAAAAAAAAAATTAAAATTAAGAAATAAAACAGGAGTTACTAAAAGTTAAAATAAAACAACCATATATAGTTTTGAGTATATATAATTATATATAAAATTATACACATATATATAGAAAGATACATGTACGTATATATGTTTGTACATACTCACATAAAGTCTTACAACCTGATGGCAGAGAGATGGACACTGTTGACCATGGTGCAAATGGTCTAATTCTACCAAAAGCCCAGGTTATTTAGAAAATGGGATGGCCAATTTTATATACAAACTCCATGTAGGTTGGTTAGCTATATGTTATTTAAGTTGGACTACTCTTAAAAAGTCAAATTTAGGTTTCCTTATTTTTTAAAAATGTTACTTTATTTAGTCACCTTGGAGATTTCTGAGGTATATTAGCATTAGAGAAATGGGAAGATCTTCTGGGTCACATGAGCTCATTTACTCTGA
>NW_027186492.1:13580441-13596619 GCF_028583685.1 Petaurus breviceps papuanus | reverse complement strand
CAGAGAATCTTATTTCATTTTTAATTAAGAAAGTAGAGATTATGGTAAACTCAACTGTTCTCTTATTTTTAAACCTCAAATCCCCTAAGCATCATTCTTTTTTTTTTTTTTTAAGCAATCAGGGTTAAGTAACTTGTTCAAGGTTACACGGCCAGTTATTTCTGGGTGTGGCACTGAGTGTCTGAGCCCCAGGATTCGATCTCCAGGTCGTCCCAACACTGGAGCCGGTACTCTTACTCACTGAGCCACCTGGCCACCCCTCCTAAGCATCATTCTTTACACTCTCCTCTTTTGCTCAAATCTGAGGAAGAGGTGTGGTCTTTCTCAAAGCTAATCTTTCTACTTGTACCCTCAATCCCATCACCTCCCACTGCCTTCAGAACTTGCTCCCTCCATCACTCCCTCTCTATATAATCTTTGATCTTTCTTTATTCATTGGCTCCTTCCTTGTTACCTAAATATATTCCTACATCTCCCCATATCCTTCAAAAGTCTCCACTTGACCTATTATTCCAACAAACCACTGCCACATTTCTCCTCTCTTTTATAACCAGACTCCTAAAACAGTCATCTGTACCATGCTCCTGCTTTAACTTTCTCTCTTCTCACTTACTTCTGATCTCTTTCTAGCTGGCTTCCAACCCCACCACTTTACTGAAACTTCTCTTCAAGGATTTTAAATAATCCATTAAATTCTCAATCCAATGACCTTTTCCCAGACCTCATCCTTTTTACCCCTTATTGACTCCTTTCTCCTGAAAACTCTCTTCTCCACAGATTTTCATAACACTGGTCTTTCCTAGCTGTTCTCTCATTGTCTATCTAATCACTCCTTCCATTCATTTGCTAGACCATGTCCCACCCCTTTGCATGTATGCCACCCCTTCCAGGGCTCTGTCCTAGGTCCTCTTAGTCTACACTGTCTCTTGTAGTGGTCTTCTCAGCTCCCATAGCCAGATCTATATATCCAAATCTCATTTTTCTCTTCTGTCTCATACCACCAACTCTCTGTTGGACATCTCCACCTAGATGTACAATAGGCATCTAGGATTCAACACGCCCCAAAGAGAACTCATTATTTTTTCCCCTGAACCTTTCTTTCTTTCCAACTTCCCTATTTCTCTTAAGAAAACCCTCCACCAGCCTCCTAGCCACTCAGGTTGAGAAGCTTTAGGTCATCTCCAACTCTTCCTACCCACCCTCCACTATAGAAGTAGTTGCCAAATCTTGTTGATTCAACCTCTACAACATTTCTCACATCCATTCCCTTCACTTATATGGCTGCCATTTGTTAGGTCTTTGTAACTTCTTATCTGTTATTACAATAGCCTCTTCATCGGACTCGGCTTCCCCTTTCTAATCTGTCTTCCTAAAGAGCAAGTCTGACCGTGCTCAAGCCATTCTTTAGCTCAAAAATCTTCAGTGATTCTCTGGAGCCTCTGCTATAAAATTTTAACTCCTTAGCTTATCACTTAGAGACACTAACAGTGTAACTCTCACATCTCATAATTTATTTCATATTACTCCCCTTTACATACTCTGTGATCCAACCAAACTGGCCCATTTGGCTCCCAAACTTGGCCCTTCATTTTCTCCTTCTATACCAATGCACAGAATGTTCCCTATGCCTGTATTACATTCCTTCCTCACTTCCACCTCCAAGAATCCCTAGCTTACTTCAGGGCTTAGTTCATGGCTCATTTCCTATGAGAAATCTATCTAGATCTTCCCTCTTTCTCAAATTCTCATTTATATATTTGTCTATATATGTGTTTTTGGCAGCTATGTGGCACAGTGGGTAGAGTGCCAGGCCTGCAGTCATAGACTCATCTTTCTGAGTTCATATCTGGCCTCAGACTCTTGCTAACTGTGTGACCCTGGGCCAGTAATCTAACCTGTTTGCCTCAGTTTTCTCATCTGTAAAATGAGATAGAGAAGGAAATGGTAAACCACTTTTTTGTATCTTTGCAAAAAAAAAAAAACAAATGAGAAGACAAAGAGTCAGACATGATTGAAAAACGATCAAACAATAAATGTTGTAGCTCCTCAAAAGTTAAGATATTAATTTTATGCCTGTATCCCAAATGTCTAGTAAAGTGCCTTGCATACAGAAAGTTCTTAATGCTTGCCAAACTGGATAATTCCTCAATATTTTCCAAAATTGTTAGATTTATACATAGGTCCAACTAATACATAGCTTCCCACAGCCCCTCCAAGTTTTATTTTCTCCATTTTTTACCCTTATTGCAAATCTGATTTTGTGAAATGACACTACAGAGTTATTTTAACTCTTACTTACTTTTATTATTCTAAATAAAATTGAATGCTCTTTTATCTGATGGTTGATAGTTTACACATTTCTTTAGAAAGTTGTTCCTATCCTTCAATCACTGTCTTTTGAAGAATGTCTTCGAGATGTCTGCCAAATCCCTATATATTAGATGTCAGACTTTTGTCATAGATGCTTGATGCAAGGATTTTCCCCTATCTTTATCTTTTCTTCTTATTTTGGCTGCATTGGCCATCGCCTTTTTGCAAGAGTTTTAAAATTATCTATAACTGATATTTTCATTCATAATCTCTTCTGTCCTATATCTAGTTTTGAAGCTAGGTCTAAATTTTTCTCCTATTCACAGTTAGGGCTCCTTTAATTTTTCAACTTTGTCAATAATGTTTCTTAAGACCTTGGAACAATCTCCTCTTCCACATAGCCTAGTACTTATTACAAAATAATAATTTATTGATGGACCAAAAAGTATGAAATTCCTAAAAGTGGACTTTAGAAATGCTTATTTCGGGGTGGCCAGGTAGCACAGCGAGTAAGAGCACCGGCTCCCGTGTTGAGAAGACCTGAAGATCGAATCCCGGGCTCAGACACTCAGCACCACACCCAGAAATAACTGGCCATGTAACCTTGAGCAAGTTACTTAACCCCGATTGCTTAAAAAAAAAAAAAAAAGAAAGAAATGCTTATTTCATGGCTTGCCTATAAGCTATTAGTGACTTTGGTGGAAGTTGGCTAGGGTTGGACAGTTCAGGGAACAATGCAGTAGGAAGAGAGAGGAATTGAAGCTGCTTAGAATAAAGGGGATACCAAATTGAATGGACTTGATCAAGGGTGAGTGGGGTAGTGGGAAGGAGGGCAACAGCTGACCAAAGGAGAATTTCTCTAGTCAGAGAATATATCAAGTCTAGAGAAAAGACGCTGGATGAAAAAAAAAATGATGGTCATGATAAGCCAGGAAGAATGGTTAGATCAGGGGTAGAAGACTTCCATGTTCTAAGACTTCAGAAAGCTCCAGCAGAGCACAAGGGCTATTCAAATATAGCATTGTTATCACCGTGTGTGATAACCCGAATTTTCCTCATTTTAGTCTCTTTCATAACTGATTAACAAATCGATGACTGACTTCATTTCAGCCCCTACAAACCTCCCAACAAAGTCTCTTATGTTATGGCTTAAGTCTATGACTTGGTGGACCATAATATCCAAAGACCCAAGTCAGTCCAAGTCCAGAGTTCCCAAACCATGGCACTCAGTTCTAACCACTTTACATGCTCAACCTCCCACCTACTAATTCTTTGATTTCCCTGTTGAACCACCCCTTGCTTTTCCAGTCTTCCATGCCTTGTCCTCTACCTGGAAACAGCTATGCTCCAGGGGACAAGAAAGCTTAAGCTTCACAGTCCCCCAGTAGTCTTTCCTAAGAACTTTCATTTCATAATGTCAAAAAGTCTTCTTTAACACGACTTACTGTTCAACAAGGGAGATGGACGAGTAATTCACAAAGAGAAATCCCAAGAGAATCTGCTGCTTTTCCAAACAGCTTCTATCTTGGGAACACATTCTGTACCCAGGCAGTAGCCAGAGAAAAAGGGCTTTCTATTACCCGACAAAAAAGTTACATAAATACACACTGTCTCTTTTGTTTTCTTTCATTTTTTTAAGGTCTGTTTTGAAAATAGATAATTTTACTGGGTAGGAAGCCAAGAAATGCTATTCTATCTTCGAGAGGAGTTGGCTTTTGCTTTCGGAGAGACCATTTTGTGCTGGGGCTAAGTTATGCCCTCAGGACAAGGACTTATAGATGAGCTTCACTGTCCTCTTGGCTTTGGGTATGGCTGTACCTGAGCAGGGCCTAGATACACAGGAATAGCAAACAACTTGCTCCCTTACCTGATGTTTTCTGAAAAATCCATTTTTTTCTCTACAATAAACAAAGGAAAGTATTTTCAGCGAGTATGAGGGAGAAGTAAAGAATGTCCCTGGGGCAATGTGGTACAGCAGGGCTTGGTAGAGCGTGGGATTGGTGTCAGGAAACTGAAATTTGACTACCAGCTAAATCACGCTCCAGCTGTGTGACCGCGCTCAAGGCATTTCATCTCTCCCGGTCTCAGTTTCCTCAGGTGTAAAAATAAGTTAACTGGATTGGACAACTCACTGAAAGGTCTCTTTCAGCTCTAGCCATCTGTGGGTCTGTGAGTTTGGGCAATTAGATAATCTACTCAAAAGGAACATGAGAGCCATAGGTACCATGGAAACCAACAGAAAGGGGAGAGCCGAGATGAAATAGAATAAAAGGCAAGTTGCCACTTAAAATAAGTGAAGACAGAGCCAATTATTGTGAGAGGATCACATCCAGCAAAGGGAGGATGTGCCCACCGAGGAACTGAAAGATGAGGAATGTTTAATGACTACTGGACTAGAGAGAGCATAAAAGCATCAAGATACAATTTATTAGACATTTATAGAGGGAGGGAGATAGAAAAAAGTTCCTGGAAAGTCAGTATGTATAAGGACACTTCTCTACACCTTCATCCATCTAAATTTAAGCTTAATTAATTAAACTAATTAATTAATTAAAAAGTACTTAAGCTTAATGGGGGTGGGGGGATGGGCATGGTTTCGGAGACAAATGCTTCAGTCTACCCATGATAACTGCTCCATAGAAGAGCAGGATACTACTGAGTGAGACCCAGAGTCTGATGAACAATGCACAGTGTTTATACTTTGTTGTTGAAAATCTGTTTGAAATCTTATAAGGAGAAAATATTTTTCTACTAATATATGTTTCAAGCTCCTCATTCCCAAACCACAAAATAAGGAAGTCTCTGAGAAATGAGACCAAAGCAAAACTTTATTCAAATAAGGGCAACAGGATTTTCTATGCATGTTCTTTGTGAAACAGAGACTGGGAAAACTTCCACAGCCCTAAATCAGATGCTCTGCCTGGCCTCGATTATGGTTCCTCAGTGGCCCAATCTTTTTGAAAAGCAATTAGGTTATTATACAACAAGCTCAAACTCCTTGACCCAGCAGTCTCATGAGTAGGGGTACACTTTAATGATGCTATTGAATGGGAGAAAAGATCTGTCTGTTAAAGAATATTATTAAGGGACAGCTAGGTGGCATGGTTGATGGAGCACTGGTCCTGAAGTCAGGAGGACCTGAGATACTTACTCTGAGACCCTGAGCAAGTCACTTAACACTGATTACATCCAAAAAAAAGAAAGAAAAAAAATATTATTAGCAGTCTTATTAACAACAGCAAAAAATGTAAATAATCCATGGATCCAATGTGTAGAAAATGTGGAAGAAGTTATGGAATATAAATGAAATAGAATATTTTTAAATCAAAAGAAATGACTGTTGCAGGAAGCACCCCAGTGTCCCCAGGGTGGCTGCCAACACAGGTTCTTAGATCTGCTTTTCTAGAGGAAAGCAACTCAAAACGGGTTAACAATCTTGCTTTGATCAATCAAACATATCATTTACCTAGTTCAGGGGAAAAGGTCAGCACCCTGAACTTCAGAGTATACAGAGGTTATAAGCAGAAGTCCTGAGAAGACAGAGAAACAAACATTTCAAGCAGACAGGCCTCCAACTGTCCAACCATTACATCCATACCTAGTCAGTTACCAGAGAGGGAAGCATCAACATCTGGGTTTTTCAAAGCCAGGGGGCTCTCAACAGCTGCCCGGAGTCTCATCTGGTGAAATCACACAGCACTTCTCAAAGTGAGCCCCAAAACAAAGTCTCACATCAAGGTTTATATAGGCTTCTCCAGGCCCAGAGAATATAACAACCTTCTTGACCCACTGCCCAATCACAAAGTATCTCCTGAAAAACAAGCCTCCCACCACAGGCTCCAGGTGCACTTAACCTAGGGACAGGGAAGATCTTAAAAATTTACATTCCTATAACAATGACAAATAAGATAAATACAGAGAAATGGAGGCAATATAGCAAAATAGAGAGTGAGTCTCAAAGCCAAGAAGATCTGGGTTCAAGTCCTAACTCATCACTTAAACTCTTGATGTTGTAGGCAATTCTCTAAGACACTAAATTGAAGAGAAAAAAACTCCTCAGAAAGTATGCCAACAACATCATAGATTCAGTCCCAACTGGCAAGAAATACAGGAAGACATCTGAAGCCAGTTTTTGTCTTTCTTTATGTCTCTTGGGTTGAGCACAGTGTCTGGCATAAAGGAGGCACTTAATACATGCTTTCTGACTTAAAATGATGGTGAAAAATGCAGAACCAAATCAATTTATATATATATATATATATATATATATATATATATATGTATGTATGTATCTATACTCACTCCAACTATCATTCACAAGGTACTTAGTAAGATCTTAACAAACTTTTTTATTCATTCATTCATTTGAGACTGGGTGATTCCTTCAACATAGAGAAATCTTTCCACCAATGGATACGTCTTTCACTTGGTAGTTAAGTTGTAGGGAGCTGGCTAGTGCACAGAGAGATTAAAAGTCTTGCTTAGGGTCACCTAGCTAATAAGTGTCAAAGGAGGACTGAAGTCTAGGTGGCCCAGGGGATAGAGTTCTGTGCTAGGGATCAAAAAGATTCATCTTCCTAAGTTCAAATTGGACCTCAGACACTTACTAGATGTGTGACCCTGAGCAAGTCGCTTAACTCTGTTTGCTTTAGTTTCTTCCTCTATAGAATGAGCTGGAGAAGAAAATGGCAAACCACTCTAGTACCTCTGCCAAGAAAACCCTAAATGGGGTCACGAGTTGGACACGACTAAGCAACAACTTCCTGACTTAAAGTCCCAGAGCTCTACCCACCACACCTCACTGGCCATATAAGTAAACAACGGCAACATCCAAAGAATGCAAAGAAGAAAAAAAATTGCATTAAGGAGACATGGAACCAAAATGGATTACTTAATAAGTATATTGTAATAATTGGTCAGCCTAGCATAGAGAGCAGGCTTTAGAGACAGGAAAACCTGTGTTCAGATGCCACTTCTGATACTGTACTGGTATGTAACCTTGGGCAAAATCATTTGTCATTTCCCTGCCTCCAGGTAACTTTCTAAGACAAGAAAGTTGTACAATTGCCCATCTGTTTTGGCAGATGGAGCTTCATCGACAGTAGTAGTGCTCTACATTGATAAAATTACAAATCTACTACCCTCCTCTCAAAAAAAAAAAAAAAAGTTAATCTGTGATTTATCAAAAAAAACCCTCAAGTTTAAGAGTTTATGGCTTCATGGAATACAAAAGTCTGTGAAAAATATCAAGAATCAGACAGAAGGAGAAATGCATGGCAGATGTAAGCTACCACATAACCAATGAGGACCTCAAAAGGAAAACAGGAATAAAAGATTTCATCAAGAAAATGTACAATGGGAAGAGAACATGGAATGATCAGTGTCAGTGAGGAACGATGGGCAATAAGCCAATGTTGTAGCGGTGTCCCTGAGACATCAAGAGAAAGAAAGGCCTCCTCCTGCACATGTGGGAGGGAACAAGCAGTGCACAGAATGGGCAGGCATGAATGTGTTGCCTTCTCCATTGATGGAGGGAACTCTTGTATTAATGAAATCACAGATCCATTTAAGCATACGAGTCTGGTTCCATGTACAAATATTTTGATTTTTGGTTTGTTTGGCTTTTTGGTCATGTTCAGTTTATCTGAATTTTTTAATTTTTGGTTGATGGTTACTAAGTTTGTAATAAATAGAATTTAAAAAATAATTTCTCAGAAGGTTAAATCTGCTTAGATACTCTTTTCTTTTCTGATCAAGTGGCATAAATGATACCTTTTGAGAAGTGAAATTTATATACTATAATTGTTATTGTCACAGTCCTACCAGAGGCATAGACTTTTTCCAATAGAACACAATATAAAAGATGAACAAGGTCCTTTCTTCAATATGTCTAAAATTTTTTTGTTTGCCCTTTCTTATGATCAGCCTTCCTACATACTCTACCAACTGGGTCATTTTCTATGCTAAATGGAATGTTACAAAATTGGCACCTCCATTTTTAAGGAAATCCTGGGCTTTTCTCAAAAATGTGTCCGTTTTTGCAGATCCTGAGCTGAGAACCAGCTTAGGGGGGAGGGAAAAGAGAGGATGATCAGCAGCTAGAAATGAGTGCATATTGGCCCTTCAGAAACTCTGCCAGCCTGCCAGAAGCTCTTGCATCTCAACACATACTGCATTCTTTGCTGCTTTTCTTGGAAACCCATGAGAGCGCCCAGCTTGTGTGTCTTATCAGCTTCCAGGTATAGGCAACCTGCCCAGCCACTTCAAAAGAGAAACCAAAGAAAGGGTGGAGGGATGTGAGTAATGCAATCCAGAATGCAACTGCTGACTACAAAACCTTTGCAGGTATGGTGACTGAAAAATGACTTGAACAACAACAATGCCATATGATTACTTTCAGGTCACCTGGGCTTCCCACTGTGTGTCTCGTGGTTCTTTTAAATTACTTCAGAACTGAAAATCATTAACAGATAAATAAGGAAATTTCTGTGATTTGTCTCATCCCGTATTCAAACCTTTGTTGGCTTGTGCTGTTCACATAAACTTAAGTGAAAAGCAATTCAGTTGTACATTCTAAATTCCAGATTGGTTGGTGAAGTCTCCTGAGAATATATGTTGGGGTTTTTTTAAGAGTCTGGTTATGATTCATCCCAAATTTTTCACAGTGTTTTCATTCAATACTTCAGTGGATCAGTGATCTTATCACTATGGTCCCTTTCTCCAGAAATGCTGATTGCACGCTAAACTTGCCCTCTTGTCTTTCTACTTGTCCCTATTACACATTTAAGTTCTTTTTTTTTCTTTTTGGAGGGCAATTGGGATTAAGTGACTTGCCCAAGGTCACATGGCTAGTAAGTGTTAAGTGTCTGAGACCAAATTTGAACTCAGGTCCTCCTGACTTCAGGGCCAGTGCCACCTAGCTGTCCACATATTTAAGTTCTTATAGATTGATTCATCCTGGGTCACTTGTCCATATCTTTCCATAATTTCTTTACAAAGTCCCTATATGACATGCTGAAAGATTCCTTTATTTCTAAGGACAATGCATTGTCCAAGACAGAAATTCTCTCCTTTTGCCCCTATAATAGCAATTTCACTCACCACTGGAGAAGAAGGGGCCATGATACCAAAACTTCCCGGTTCCTTGATGTTACCATTCCAATTAAAATACAAAGGAAACTTAACAGGAAAATATCAAGCTCTTAGAAACAAATCCAGGTTTTTGGAAATATTAAATATTTTTGGCTATTTGGGGTCATTTCTTACCATCCTAAGTCAATTTTATAATGGCTCACTTCATATGATCCTGTCTCCACAGAATAAAATGTCACAGGTTATAACAAGTAATAAGAAGCTAGGATAAAAGGACATTTCTAGATAAGAGAACAAGCCAGCTAAAAATATCATCAAAAGTCTCAAAGAAACTGTTCAACACAATCAGAATTTATTAAATATGGGTCTAGGCACACACGATAGTAGAGATGGGCATACAAGGATGAGTTTGAAAGAGGTGATGAAACTGACAAAGGGGTAATCTTTCAATTGGTCAACAAACATTAAATACCTACTATGTACCAAAGTGCTAAGAATGGAGATCAAAGACAATGATGAAACTAGCCATGCAGTTGACAGAAAAGTGATGAACTTAAAATGCAGAAAGAACCATACATTTTCAGACATAGCTAAACTTGGGATTTGTTTTGCCAGACTGTGCAGCTATTTTTTGAGGACTTTGGGGGTTTTTTGTTTGTTGTTAATTTGCTCAATTGGGGGAAGTAGTGGAAGGGACAGATTAATTTTTAAAAAAGCTTGTTACTTGAAAAATAAAAATATTAAACTATTTTATGAACTCTATGATGGGGAGGCAGGGATAAAACACAGTTAAGAAAACAAGAAATAATTTGATAAAGAAGACAGCACTAGCAGCATCAGGAAAAGTTTCACATTGGATGTTATACATGAGTTGAACTTTGAAGAAAACTAAATGCTTTAAGGGGGGCAGCTAGGTGGTGCACTGAATAGAATGCTGGGGCTGTAGTCAGGAAGACTTGAGTTCAAACCCAGCTTCAGATACTTCCTAGCTGTGTGTGACCCTGGGCAAGTCACTTAATTGGGTTTACCTCAGTTTCCTCATCTGTAGAATAACCTAGAAAAGGAAATGGCAAACCGCTCCAGAGTCTGTGCCAAGAAAACCCCTAATGGGGTCACAAAGAGTCAGACACAACTGAAAAAAACAAACAACACAAGTGGTTAAAATAGCATGGATGAGAAGAGAGTGCATGAGGTATAGCTTACACAAGTTCATGAAGGAAAGAAATGACATGTTGAGTTCAGAGAACACTGAGTAGATCAATTTGACTGGAACAGAGAACACACAAAGAGGAGTAATATGAAAAGAGTCTGGAAAGGTCCATAGGAGTCAGATTCGAGAGAGCCTTAAATGACAGGTTAGTGAGTTTGTATTTTATACTAGAAGCAATAGTGAGCCACAAAAGTTTTTTGAGCAAGGAGTGGTCAGCCCTGTGACTTAGTAAGATTATTTCAATAGCTGTGTGTAGGATGAATTGGAGAAACGAGAGGTGGGGAGCAGAGAGACCAATTACGAGGCCATTACAACCGTCCAGGCAAGATATAATGGGACCCTGAACTAGGTTGGTGGCTATGTGGGTGTAGAGAAATAGAGAAAGGTGTTATGGAAGTAGAATTATTGATTAGATCTGGGAAGTGAGTGAGCTGGGGCAGTGAGGAAGAGGGATGACTCTGAAGTTTGAAAACTCAGATGCCTGAGAAGTGGGGTGCTCAACAGAGAAAGGGAAGTAGGGATGAGTGAAGGCTTAAAGGGGTCAAGACAATAGGAACATAAGCTCGTTGAGAGGAGAGATTGTTTCATTCCTCATGTGTATGTCCCCAGGGCTTAGGACGGTGCCTGGCATGCAGTCAGCACTTAAAAAAATGCTTATTGATTATAGGCATATTGAGTTTGACATGCTGATAAAATATTCAGGTGAAGATGTCAAACAGGCAGTTGGAAATGCAGTCTTGGAGTTCAGGAGAAAAAGGAGGATTATA
Organism: Petaurus breviceps papuanus; assembly: GCF_028583685.1. NCBI lineage: Eukaryota > Metazoa > Chordata > Mammalia > Diprotodontia > Petauridae > Petaurus > Petaurus breviceps. Next base: position 13,585,240 of record NW_027186492.1, on the reverse strand, counting down.
TATATGGCATACATATATGTATATGCACATATATAGCATATATACATACATATGTAATTGTAATTTTAGTAGAAATGATAATTTAATCTCAAGAGCTGATTGATAAACAAGGAAGGAAGAGAAGAAAAAAGAAGAAAAGAGAAGGGAAGAGAGAAGAGGAAAAGGGAATAGAGAAGTAGAAAAGAAAGGAGAGGAGAAGAAAGGAGGAGAGAAGGCAAAAGAGGAAAGGAGAAGGGAGGAGAGAAGTGGAAAATTAAGAAGAAGGGAAGGGAGGAAAGGAGAAGAGAAAAGAGGACAGGAGAAAGGTGGGGAAAGGAGGGAAGGGGAGAGAAGAACAGAAGGGAAGGAAGGAGAGAGGGAGATAAGGAGAGGAATGAGAAGTGACGTAGAAACCCCAGAGGAACTCCTAACTAACACCCATGCTAAGAAGTAGGATAACAAATCCAGCAAATAAGTCTGAGAAGAAACAAGACAGGAGGAAAATCAGTAGGAATCAGTGTCATAAAAGAGAAAGAGTGCCCAGAAAGACAGGAACAGAGATGGCTGTCAGTGGTATGAGCTTCAAAGAAGTCAAGTAGGATGTTAAGAGATCACAGGAAGCACCCTAATATCATTTGGGGGGGGTGTCAATTGGTCCAGTCATTCTGGAAAACAATTTAGAAAAATCACTAAATTATTTGACCCAGAGATCCCACTGCCAGGTATATACCCCAAGGAGGTTCAAGAGATGTCCCGTATGTACCAAAATATTCACAGAAGCACTTTTTTTGTGGAATCAAAGAAATGGAATTAAAGAGTGTCCATCAATTGGGGAATGGTTAAAACAATCTACGATCCATGAATGTAAAGAAATATAATTACAGTATAAGAAACAATCAACAGATTTTGTGAACTGGTACAGAGTGAAGCAAGTAATAGACGAAAAACAAACAATATACAAAACGATTAAAGCAATGCAAACCAAAAGAATAATTTTTAAAAGCTGAAAGCTATGTAATTATCATAATCAATCTCAATCCCAGAGCAAATACTCAGATTCTCAGATTCAAATTTGAAAATGCCCTCCAGCAATGCAAATCATAAATCATCCACACTCTTCCATCTTCTGTCACTCCTGCCCATCTATTTCCATAAGTTCAGTACAAGGAAGGTGGATAGAATGTGGGGTCTGGAGTAAGGAAGACCTGAGTTCAGATGTGGCCTCAGGAATTTACTAGTCACTTAAAGCTTTGTATATCTCCGTTTTCTCAACTGCAAAAAAGGGATAACAGCAGCAACTACCTACCCAAGTTATTGTGAGGATCAAATGAGATAATATTTGTAAAACATATACACAGTATCTGACACCTAGTAGGTGCTATAGAAATGCTTATTTCTCTCTCCTTCCCCTTCTTCTCTTTCTCTTTAAACTGCAAGGCTCCCAGTGAAGCACTCAGGTTTTCTACCTATCATCTCGGCAGTTATGTGGGAAAGTGATGAGAGGGCTGGACCTAAAGTCAGGAAGATCTGACTTCAAACTCAGACTTTGACATTTACTAGTTGCGTCACTCATCTTTTGTCTGCCTCAGTTTCTTCATCTGTAAAATGGGGATAATAATAGCACCTACATCCCAGGAGGAGGGGGAAAAATAAATGAGAAAATATAAATCACTTTGTAAAAGTGCTATATAAATGCTGGCTAGCTAGCATCCCTTGCCACCACCATGTGACCAATCCATTTTCTTTTTCTATCATACATTTCTTGGATGACTTCTTTTACTCCCATTCTTCTTCAAGGTTCCTTATGTGTCACAGCCTGCCAACACACACCATATGCCTCTACTTGTCAGCTATGTGACATTTCATTTTCAATTCTTTGAAGTGTCATGTTGTACCAGAAGAACATTGTACACAGTAGCAGCAATATTGTGCAACAATCATCTGTGAATGACTTAGCTATTCTCAGCCATACAATGGTCCAAGACAACTCTGCAGGACTTTATGGTGAAAAATGCTATCAACCTCCAGAAAAAGAACTGATGGAGTCTGAATGCAGATGGATGCATACTTTTTTCACTTTATTTATTTTTTCATGTTTTTTAGTCTGTTTTCTTTCATAGTCTCACTAATATGAAAATATGTTTTGGATGACTGCACATGTATAATCTATATCAAATTGCTTACCACCTCAGGGAAAAGGAAGAAAAAGAATGGAGGGGGAGAATTTGGAACTCAAAAAATTTTTACAAGAATGTTAAAATTGTTTTCACATGCAATTGGGGGAAAATGTTATTTAAAAAAACAAAGTATTGTGTTCTAGTGTTTAGCACATAGTAAGCATTTAATCAATGATTTTTCATTCAATTATACATGTCTTGCAGTCATACAACAAAAGAAGTAAAACATTGGCGTTAGGAAAAGGAACCTTTTTTTCTGTGAGAAGTTTGGGGTCACTAAAGGAGTTTTGCAGTTCCTTAAAGGTGATATAGCCTTGGGGTGGTTAGGTGGCTCAGTGAATACAGCATCGACCCCGGAGTCAGGAGGACCTGAATCCAAATCTGGCCCCAGACATTTAACACATACAAAAAAACTAGCTGTGTGACCTTGGGCAAGTCACTTAAACCCAATTGCCCTCCAAAAATAAGCAAAAAAAAAAAAGGTGATATAGCTCACCCTCCTCCTCCTATTTATGTTAGACTTATTGTCCAAGGTAGATATTCTGATGGACATGTTCCATATATTATCCATCTAACTGCAAGCTATAATTTGGGCCATAGACATTCATCATTTACTTGGCCTTTCCTATGTGGGTGTCCGGCCAAACTCTTCTGAATGAATCTCCATCTCTATCAGAAGAAGCCTCTGTAATTGAAGTCCAGGATTTGGTGTCATTGGCAAACAGAAGATGTCATCTGTAGGACGTCACCATCTCAAGAGAATCTCTCTCTAACGTGGACTCTTAGTTGGATCTGCTTTGCCACAGCAGGCTACACTTCTGGAGGGCATATATCTCCCTGTTTTATGACTCATGTGAGGTTGATGCATGTAGGCTCAGAAGCAAGTGGGAGGTGAGGAAAGGGAAAAAGAATAGAAGACTACCTAGAAGTTAAAGGAGAAAAGATATAGGGAAACAGCTTAAGGAGATGGTGTCATTTAAAGAATATTTTTGTTTGTTCATTTTAAAGAATGGAATCAGCCTGGAGATGTTTGTAACCAGCAGAAAAACAGTAAGTAGATGGTGAAATATTGAAAAGGAAAGAGAGAGGAAATGATAGAGGAAACTTCTAGAAAAGACAAGAGGGCATGGGATCAAGGGCAGAAGTAAAGAAGGTGATCTGGGCCAGGAAAAGGAATACCTCTTCCCCAGAGACTGATGCAAAAGAGGAGGTGCTAGGTAAACATGTTTTTTGAGGAACGATACAATAGACATGAGGAAACTCATGCTCCCTATTTTATCAGTCAAGGTGATCTGCAATGATAAAGGAAGTGGAGGATGTATTAAGGGACTCAAGGAGAGAGGAAAAATTTTGGAAGAGCTGCTGAGAGGAGCATACTAGAAAGACTGAGCAGGAAAAAAAATAAAAGCATTGGAATATAGCAATGAAGGCCCAAATAAAATGAGATAATATGAATCTGCAGTGAACCCAGTCAACATGGTGGCATGACTTCCTCTAAAGGCATTTGGCTACTGGCAAGAAGAAATGAACACATAGAACGATAAGGGCAAACAGGTTTTAAGTACAAGAAAGCAAGGAATTTAAAGGTGGAGGAAAATAAAGCACTGAAAAACATCACTGAATTCTGTTCAGGTAGAACATTGTCTGATAATGTACTGTTTCCTGAGAAGTAGAAAAATGAATGAAAGCCACCATGTCATTTCTAAGGTCAAAAGAGTGCAATGCCAAGCCCCAGATCAAATTCCAGGTTTACCAACTGTTGGTGCCTCCAGTCTTTTCTGTGCAGCTTGGGGGCTGTTAGAGCTATTATTGAGACCACAGCTGACTTCCTTAGAAATGTTAACAATGTCACTAAATATAAAAGTACAAGACAAGGTTATCAACAGCGAAGTTTTGAAACAGAACCATTCTACAAAGATTAGAAAAATACTTTTGCAATGTAAATCCACTGGGATAGGTAGCCACAAAATAAAATTACTGTCGTATAATAGTAAGTTCATGTTAATAGTTTCTTGCATAAGAGATTGGCACATTGCAGGGGGTGGGGAGGGTCTGATGGGTAAGGCTTGAAGGTTTCTTTGGAGAATAAGAAGTGAAAGTAGCTCCCAGGAGAGTGCTGTATATTTGTATATTTGTCTTCTGTCTTGAAACTTCTTCCCAAAGGAAAAAGCGGACTTTGTTCACCCCTAAATGGCCTATTAGGATAGTCTAAATTACCTCAGTTCTCATGTCATTTTTCAGTTGTGTTCAACTCTTCATGACCCCATTTGAGATTTTCTTGGCAAAGATAACTGGAACATTTTTCCATTTCCTTCTCTAGCTCATTTGACATATGAGGAAACTGAGGCAAACAGAATTAAGTGACTTGCCCAGGGTCACACAGCTAGGAAGTACCTCAGGCCAGATTTGAACTTGGGAAGATGAATCTTCCTCACTTCAGTCCTCTATCCCCTGTACCGCCCAACTGCCACACATATCTGCAATATTCTGCAACCCACTGAAACCCTGGCATACAGAGATGGTCACCTCTAAAAGCAAATAGTGAACCAAAACAACAGAATTTGAATTAAATAGGAAGTAATGTGGCTCAATGACTATTAGCACATGTGTTCTATAGAATTTCCTTTTTTACGTGACCATCTC
>NW_027186492.1:13546485-13580431 GCF_028583685.1 Petaurus breviceps papuanus | reverse complement strand
ATTAGCACATGTGTTCTATAGAATTTCCTTTTTTACGTGACCATCTCATAATTCCTCCACGAGCTACAATTGGGCTAGGGCTGGAATTCAGATCTCCTGATTTTCAGCCTAAGGATTTTTCCGTGAGAACCACAAAAGAAGAGAAGAGAAATAAAGCTCGGGAAACTTAGGACTTTAAAGAATGGGCATTCCCCATGAAATCAAAGACAGCAAATCTGAACTTTCCCTCTTTGCATTTCATTGTAGTTGAGCAACCAGTAAAGAAGTGACAGCTGGTATAGGACAGGGGTGGGGAACCTGTGGCCTTCTAGGTCCTTGAGTTAGGCCTTTTCACTGAGTCCAAATCTTACAAAACAAATCCTTTTATTAAGGGGATTTGTTCTATGAAGTTTGGATTCAGTCAAAGGGCCTCACGTGAGGACCACATGTGGTCTCAAGGCTGCAGGCTCCCCACCCTGACTAATTTCTCACTTATGATGAACCAAGAGACACAAAAAACACAAAACACACAAAAAATGTAAAAGAAAAAACACAAAAATTGAGGTCTACATGATATTTAATGCTTAAGGTATGGGATACCCCATGACATCCACATGTTGAGTCGGAGAATTCAAAGAAACATCGAAGTACTGGCAAACTGTTCAAAGAAATAAAAACGTGGTTCAGTTCAATGGGAATAAGAGGAAGGCCATGCACTTAGGGAAATGATTAAATTGATTTACGTTCAGGAGGAATAGATCTATAGATAACAGAGAGAAAAATACTACACTTAAAAGGAACCCAAGTGATCACTAAATCCAATCTTCCCATTTTATACATGAAGATAAAGATATCCAAAGAGATTGACTAAGGTTCTTCATGGTCCAAGAACTGACTAAATAGCAATAAAGTTCTGTTGGTTAAAAACAAAAACAATCCCAGACGAGAAACAATGCCACACATATGGAACCTATGAGGGTACCTCCCAGTAGGCTTGGCTTTGGCCATGCCATTTTAAGAGTCCCATGGTTTTTCCATGGTTTTTGACTATACAACCTTAATGAGAATTTGAAGATGGTCCAGAGGACAGTTACACAAATTATTAGAAGGATGGAAAACTGGACCTATGAGGCAAGATTTTAAAAACAATAATAAGAACTGAGCAGGCTGAAGGGTAACTAAATTACAGGGTCTAGGTATAGAAAAAAGTTATTGTAGAGGAAAGATTTAACACATGACCAAGCCATTTCCCATCTTCACTGGAAGGAGACAGAGTAGCTCAATTAAACTAATATTCATTAAATACCTATTGTTTTTGAGGAACTGGACTATGGGGATATGAGGATAAAATGAAATATAATCCCTGACCTCAAAGAATTCACAATATGAAAATGGGCTTAAATTGTAGCCAAGAATAGAATTGTTGGATATTGTGATGGGTTGTAGTAAGTTCTTCTAATGTATACTTTTAGAAGGCAAGGATTATTTTTGTCCTTTTGTTTTATAACTCTAAAAGTACCAACAAAAATTAGGCACTGAAAATTTGCTGAATTTATTTGACTTAGTAAATGTTTTCTGAAGATGAGTCTGTTTTTTATAAATCTATGAAACAAATTCTACAAGTAGTCTTTGAACGTCTGAACCTGAATGAGTTGTAGGGACTACATTAGAATGGGCAGAGAGCCTCTTCCTTTGAGAAATTTATAATATAGCCAGGAACCATAAGACCCCCCCGTCATTGAGCCTCTGTGTTATATACTCACTCTATAGTGAAGTGACTGGTGAGTTAGACTTGACCTGCTTTTGTATTTGTATTTTTTAAAAGTACAATGAAAACTTATTTTAAAATGTAGAAATCATTCTTAGCTTGTAGACTATATATATAAACTGCTACTATAGTTTGCTGACCCTTAATGAGTATATCATACAATCTTGCACTTGATCATTTACTGGTTTTCACTGTTGTCTAAATGCTTCAGGTACATAGAGAGCATGGCGTGTTGGGTCAAGTGTTAGAGTAAGGAAGAAATTATCTTGAACCTCACTTTCTTTTTGGAGGGGGGAAGGCTGGGAAGTTGGGGTTAAGTGACTTGCCCAAGATCACATGACTAGTAAGTGTTAAGTGTCTGAGGTTACATTGAACTCAGGTCCTCCTGACTCTAGGGCTGGTGCTCTATTCACGGCACCACCTAGCCACCCCTGAACCTTACTTTTAACATTTACTATCTGTGTGATAGTAAGACTTCTAACATTTTTTTAAATTCAACTTTAACTCAATTTTAACATTTACTATCTGTATGAATTTAGGCAAGTTATTTCACCTAATTAAACCTTGGTTTCCTTATTTGTAAAATGGGGTTGATGATGGCCCCCTCCACCCAGTTGTGAGGACCAAAAGCAAAAAAGCAAAGTGCTTGGCAAATATCAAAACTTTGTGTAAATGTCAGTTATTATTATCTCCTTGGCCAGGCAATGGGACGTTGCTAGTGTGTCTTCTAGGGTAGAACTGGTCACAGTGTAAGCATTTTAGAAGGACTCATGAATTGACCAGACATGTAGCAAGGAATAATGACAGGCAGCCTGTGAGTATAGGTGAGGCACTAAACCAAACTCTAGTCAGAATTGCTGAGGGGTTGAGTCAGTGAGATGATGTCACTGAAAAATGATCAGGAACGCCAACAGGACAAAATTACAGTCATTTTATCTTCATATCCCCAGTATCTAGTTCCTCAAAACCAGTAGACATTTAATGAAGTGTTTGTTCAGTTGAACTGCTATGTCTCTTTCCAGTGAAGATGGAAAATGGTTGTTCATGTGTTAGGTGCTTTCTTTAGGATAACTCTTCACATACTGAGATACTGTTATTTAGCCCATCAGCCCACTCAGATTTCATAAGCCTACTCCCAGTTATTGGTGTTGGTGTTGTTTTTAAAATCTTGCCTCCGAGGGCCAATTTTCCCTTCTTCTAATAATTTGTGTTTATCCTCTGGACCAGCAAAAAATCATAAGAAATGGGTCACTGATGGAATGTGGGGGCAAAAGGAGAGAAGGAAGTTAAAAATTAACTCCAAAGATGTGACTGAACCTGGAGACCATACGGCATGGAAAAGTTGAAAGCAAGTGCTTTAGGACTTAGCAGAGAATCTGGCACACAGCAGGCACTTAATAAATGTCCATTGACTGATTGCTTTGAAGGAAGATGACAAGTTCAGTTTATGGGAAGCTGAACTTCAGGTGATAACATGTAAGTAGAAACATGCTGTAATAGCCATTTGTTCTGGACAAGATTTGAGAATTATTGGAGCAAGGCATTCCCAGTGAGGAAACCGTCTTTACCAAACAGATCAATATCTGCTCTGCAACTTAAACTCTTAGAGATAGGCCTGAGACACACTGAGGGACTCAATGACTTGCCTAGGATTAAATACCCAGTTCGCAATAGAGGCAAGACTTGAACAGAGACCTTTCTGACTCCAAGCCAGCTGTCTATCTACCACACTATTCTACCTTGCAGTAATATCAATAATTTTTGTTGTTCACTCATTTCAGTCATGTCCAACTCTTCATAACATCATTTGGGGTTTTCTTGGCAAAGATATTGGAGTAGTTTGTCATTTCCTTCTCCAGCTCATTTTTTTACAGATGAGGAAACTGAGGCAAACAAGGTTAAATGACTTACCCAAGGTCACACAGCCAGTAAGTATCTGAGGCCAAATTTCAGTCCAGGAAGAGGAGTCTTCCTGACTTCAGGTCTGGCACTCTATCCACTGCATCACCTAGCTGCCCCAATAACAATAATATTGATTAAAAGATGATCATCCTTAGACAGAACTCATGAAATGGACAAGATCAACTAGGAGAGTCAGAATGCACTCTCATGGGTGACATCCACGTAAATGTAATTAGCCATGTGTCAACAACAACAGCAACCAAAAAACAAAGCCACTTAACAAAATGGCTGAATCAAATGGACTTGTTTATAGAAATGGAGGGGTTTATGGTCATGATTCGGGATAACCATTCTAGGTTGCCACTAGAAGCCACAAACAAGTTATCTTTCAGGAGCCCTGACATTGACACCTACTGTGCAAAGAAATGGCGAAAACTACATGTCACTGTGATTTACAAAAATTCAGTGTCTACTAGATACTTTGAAAAGAACAATAAAGCAACTAGTATCATATGCCAGAATCTCACATCCTTTATAAGTCAACAGATGACAAATATTCATAAGACAAATCCATGCCTAAAAATACAAGTGAGATTTCAACAAATAAATTACATTAGTATGAGATCATCATAAAAGACAGGGCTACTTCCTGTAACCACCCCGACACTAAGAATGATTTATAAAAACACAAGAGCAATGTTTTTTTTTAAGAGATATCTATTGGTGCATTGGGTACTCAGTCTCCAAGTTGTGTGGATTGAAAAACTCTCAAAATATAGAGATGGATCAGAAGAATTCAAAGTCATTTGAGAACAGGCTGAAATATGTGTCATCCCCATTATCCTTTCTGCCACTGGAGTTATCTCAAAGACGCCTTCAGTGAACCTGAAGAAGATGAGCTTACAACACAATATTTTTATTTATTTCTAATAAGCAGGCTTTTTTATCCATATGTGCAACAGAACAAATAACAACAGTATAGTATGACTTGTCTCAGAACTATTTCTGAGTGCCATCAAAAAAAGACAACAAGATATTAATATCAATGAATCTACAGAAGATGATCTTCCATTCAAAAATTCTTATTCAATTACAAAAAACGATCATTTTATTTACTCATGAAATAACCCACAGATTAAATATAAAGGAAATTACAATTTATCCTTAGACTTTTTTTATCCAAACCACATCCACAACAGGGTAGAAAGAAAAGATGATGATGGTAATGACTCACAATGATATAGCGCCTTAATGTTCACAAAGCGCTTTTATCACAACAAGCCCATAACACAGGTAGTATAAACATTATTGTCAACATTTTAAACGTGATATAGCTAAAGCTCCAGGACAAGAAGGAAGGTGACAGGTTAGTGATGGTGATGCAATTTGAGACTGATCAAATGAGCAGTTGAAGAATGAGAATAGGTAAGCATTCTAAGAGAGTGAACACAGAGGGACAGTCAATGAAATGATCCTCTGTGGGCATTATTGTTAAAGGGATTGTGGAAGGAAAGAAACCAGTGAAGGAAACAGAGTAATCAAATGTAAGAATGATGATTAGGAAAGAACCGTGCTAAGAGATACAAGGGAGAAGAGACCTTTGTGAATTAGCTCTATCTTTAAGAGTAAAATAGACAACCAAATCTCTTTAGTAAAGTATTCCTAGAGGCAGAAAAAATGGATTAGATAATTTTGGAAAGCTTCTTTAAGATAAAGGATTTGATTTGTTTTATCTTTGTTTACCTGAGCCTTTTGAAGAAAGTATAAAGAAGATAGGAACTAAATCCATTTACAAAGGTAGGTCAACAGTTGTCTTCTTCATAACTTCTAAAGCACTTAATTTATAATTATAAAATTTATATATTTTATATATAAATATGTATTTTATATATAAAATTATATATAATTTATAATTATAAAATTTATAATTATAAAATAATAAAACAGTTGTCTTCTTCATAACTTCTAAAGGTTTAATTCTATGTATGGTTTAAAATTTTGACATCAATATAACATGATAAAGGACTAAAGCTAAGACATTTCCTTGGGAGAGAGGTGGTAAACGTAGGAGTGAATTGAGTCATGCATACATAGAAGCTGAGTAAATTTACTTTTCTTAGCTGTACTCCTTTGTGACAAGGGAGGCTTCTATTGATGGGGAGGGGGTGTTAGTGAGACAAGTCAATAGAAAGTAAAAATGGTGCGCAAAAAAAGCAGAAAGAACATTTACAAAAATAAAACATGGCACTATAAACATCGTCATCATCATCACTTTCATCATGACTGATGAAAGCCCCACAACTCTTAATTAAGAAAGAGAAATTTTTGTTGGGCTCATGTTCACATTTCTGGTGTTTTGAGTAAACCTAGACTTAGAGCTAGAAGGGCCATTGGAGGTTATCTAATCTGACCCCATCATTTTACAGATGAAGAAACTGAAGACCAGTCAAGGGTCAAGGGACTCACCCAAGGTCACAAAGGCAATAAGCCTAAATAAAAGGATTTCAACATATGTCCTCTAGTTCCAAATCTTTCTGCTACACCATACTATGTTTAACTCTTTACGTCTTTAGTAAACATAGAATGATATTAGAACAAAGTTAAACCTGCTTTTAAACAACAACAAAGTCAGCTCTTCATTTGGAGTTAATATTGAGATCATTATCTGATTCTATCTCCTTGATAGGATTTAGTATTTCTTAGTTAAATCCTTACTCATTCTTACCAAATGGTTCAGTTCCTGGGTGCCTGAATAAGGGTCCTTTGTAGGCAAGTTCCTTGTTTCTTGGAAGGTTACCCTTTGAAACAACTGATTAACTCCATCTGGGGTTAAGGCCCAACATGGAAAAATACTCAACAAATGCTATACTGAGAAGTTAAAATGACCTTTTGTTCATGTGAGATCTCAGCATAGTACTACTATTGCTAACCCTTTGTGGGAGTTACAGTGTGAGCATGACTCTAACCCAACTTTGTTCAGGATTTCCCTAAACTTGCCTTTTTGATCCCAACCAACTGTCCTGGGATTATTGTGTATGTCCAACTTTTTCCCTGTCTTTCCCTATGCTTGCAGAGGGTCAGAAAAACGCAGAAAAGTAGCTACATAAAACCTTAGGATGACAAATAGGTCCCTCTGAGACTAATTAAACATATTTTTTTTAATTCACAGGATAATTTTAATAGTAAAAGAAGTATCTAATTGGGAAACAGACATCTAAGTCTCTAATTAAGGGATACTATGGAACAGCAGAAGGAACCCTGTTTTTGGAGTCAGGGCAACTGAATTTGAATCTTTGCTCTGCTTACTACCTGTGTGACCTTGGGCAAATTACTCACCTTCTCTGACATCAGTTTATTCATCTGTAAAATGTGAGGATTGAATTAGATGACCTCAAAGGCCCCTACTAGCCCTGAATCTATAATTCTTTCTGTTCCATGAAATGATAACATTTAGAGCCAGGAGGATCAAAGTCTTAAAGTCCAAGCTCCTCATTTTGCAGATGGGGAAACTGGGCCTAGGGAGATTGCTTTCTGACAACTCATCCTTCCTCATTTCTTGCCAAGTCTTTCTATGATATTAAGGAAAAGAGGTATCATATTTTGTAAGGCACTTAATTTGGAGTCATGAAAACCTGGATTCACATTTTAATTCTGACAGCAGCAGGATGTGCATGGACAAACTAACTTCTCTGATCTTCTAAGACTATCTACTAAATTATAGACCATCTGTATCTGTCACAGTGTAGAGTTCCCCCTGAAAAAATCACACATCTTTAAAAGGAAGCCTGGTATAAGTTAGCACAAAGGGTACCGAATTTGGAGTGAGAAGGGTCATAATTCCATTTCTGCTGCTTGCTACCTAAATGACCTTCTGTAAGGCTTCATCTTCCATCAGGGCTGTGTTATGTTTTGACTCTAATGAACATCATACCATTTCTCCCTCTTTTTCAGATTCCTTTGGTGTATCATTTTCTCCCATTAGAGTGCAAACTCCTTGAAGACAAAGCCTATCTTTCTTTTTCTTATTTCCCCCCAGCACTTAACATACAATTAATAAATGTTTATCAAATTAAACTGAACTGAATTTAGAGCTCTGAAACTTGCTACTTACGCAACTTTGGGCAAGTCAATTAACCTCTCTAAGCTTCAATTTTTACATCTGTAAAAGGAGGGGCCTGAACAAAATGCTCCCCTAAGTTATCTTCCTCCTAGCTCCAAGTTTACAAAGCTGTGATCCAATGGCAGACCAAAGAAAGTAAGAGAAAGGTCATGAGGAACATTCTACCAGTAGTCACAATTCCAAAAGACCAATGAGGAAGAATTCTGCTCACCTCCTGACAGAAAACCGAAGGACTAATAAGAAGAAGGCGATGCTCATTTTTGGACATGACTAGTATGGGAAACATATGAAACTTGGAGTCAGGAAGACCTAAGTTCAAATGCACTTACTATGTGATCCTAGGTAAGTCATTTGGCCTTGGCCTGCTTTAGTTTTTTCAACTGTAAAATGGAAATAAATAATAATACCTACCTCTAAGGTAGGAGGAAATCTTGTTGTGAGGATACAATTGAACACTATCAGTAAAGAGCTTTGCAAATCTTAAAGTACTATATAAATGCTAACAATTGTTATTATTTCAAGGATTTTATTTTTATTTTTTTCAGATGTAATGGGGAGAGAGAAGAAAAAACAAATGACAGATAAGTAAAAAATTAATTTTAAAGCAGAAATATTACAATTAATAAAATATAAATGGCATAAAAAATGGGCAACTAGAATTATTAAGGTAGTGTTAATGTGATCTTAGACTCAGAAAAGTTACAGTAGTTCTTTAAGATGCTGTTAAAGAATGTCATTTGGTCCTGTTAAAAATGCCTAAAGTATACTGTCCTGGTGATATGTAGGGAAAAAAATAAGTACAGACACAAATAATGCCTGCAAAAATAATCACCCGGCACACCCAGAGCAATGAGAAGCCAACATCTTCAGTTGTAAAACAGATCCGAGGAGGGTAAAAAGCATCTTCTCTTGACCACTTCCTGTTCCAAGTTGCAACAGAAACTCTATCTGTGCTAGAAGCTGTACTTCCACTCATTTCTGGAATGATTTGCTCACTCTCTCTCCTTGCCCCCACTCATTTCACCAATGACCATTAAATTTAACCTTTGTGATGATTTGGAGGGAATACCATGATAATAATGGATCTTGTACATTTTTTTAAAACCAAGCCCTGAATCTGTATGGAACTTGGCATCAAGGTCCCTCCCTCTCCACTTGCATTGTTCTCTTGCCTTTTTTTTTTTCCATTTCCAAATGGAAGCTTTGTGAAACAGGGCGTGGAGGATGTTGTTCATGTGGGTTTCAATATTTGGTTTTTGTACGCATTTATTCATAATCATAATTGTGATGTGCCAAACACAGGATAAAAGATTCACTGGAGGAGGCAAGGAAGAAGGAAGGACTCACATCTTTGCTACTAGTTTTGCCCCTCATAGAAAAGTCTTGATAGTATACTTTTCAAAGAAGGGGGGAAAGGCACCATTCAAAAGGACCATACTGAGTTCATCATTGGCAGAACATTTTCTACCCTGTAAAACAAACTCCTCTTGTCTGTGTTTTGTAGGGATTAGGAGGCTATGATTACACCCTGCAAGGTGGAGGGAGAGGGGAATTGAAGCATTTTTCCATTGAGAGAATTTCCTTTTCCTATTTAAGATAGAATGACACTTTATGTGTTTATGACTGTTCCAAGGTCTCCTTTTTATAGTATTCCAACACTCTACCAGGGTGTTGCTGTGCCAATGTGAGGGGGTAGAAAGAAGAATGGCAATAGACTCAGAAGTCCTGAATTTGAATTCTGTCTTTGCCTCTTGCTACCCACATAACCTCGGACAAGTCATTTAGCTTCTCTCAGATTGAGTTTCCTCATCTGTGAAATGAGATATAGTAGAACTAAATTACCTCTAACGTCAAAGGGACGTAAGTTCGTTGAAGAAAACTGTTTCTTTTTTTTTTTGTCTTTTTATATCCAGTGCCTAGCATAGATCCTGACATGTAGAAGGAACTCATTTTTTTTTTTACTGAGTTTACTCATTTTTTAATGAGATTTACTGAATAAATCATTAACTAAATAAATGAATAAAGTCCTTTCTAGGTCTAAATCTATCATTCTAAACCAATCACAAAACAGAATAACTAGTGGGTGTTGCTGCAAGGATCCACTTTTCAAGTGGTTATGTGGTCAGATCTTAGTTCCCTGTAAAAAAGGACTCTCTTTTTTCCCTTGACATCTACTTCAGGATACCCCAACATTCATCAGTGGGCCTTCTGTCAAGCTGAAATCCCTCACTCAATTATTTATGACCATTTTATTTTATTCATTTATTTTTGCTTTTTGGAGGGGGGAATGCAGGGCAATTGGGGTTAAGTGACTTGCCCAAGGTCACACAGCTAGTAAGTGTTAAGTGTCTGGGGTCAGTTTTGAACTCAGATCCTGACAAATATCTTCCAATCTCATTTGTGCAAAAGTAAAATCTATAAGATTTGACAACTGACTGAATGTGGGGAAGTGGGATAAGAGGAAGAACTAACTTCAAGCTTTCAAAAATGGGTGAAGGGGAGAATGGCAGTATCATCAACAGAAATATTTATATTAGAAGAAAGGACTGGTGTGGGGTAAAAAAAAATGATGAGTTCAGTTCTGGAAAAGAAGAGCCTGTATAGGTGCTTGGTCTTGAAAATGCTGATTAGTGCTCCAGAAAAGTAGGATCTGAAATATAAATGTGAGTAGGACATTGAGGTTAGATTAAAGAAAGGATTTCCTGGTATCTAAAGATCGTTAGGTAATTCACTGGAAGTACAATACAACCGCATTTCTTTAAGGTCTTTAAGAAAAAGTTTCACATATGAGCTATCAAAGGTGTGGTTTTGTCTCAAGGGCTAAGGGACTTCCCAAAGTCCCCTCCAGTCTCAGGATTCAAAGAATCATAAAGACAACTTTACTTTTCACCTTAGAATCAGATTTCATGTTTGGGCTCTGCATTCCATAGAAGCCACTAATCATTAACACATAAATCTACTCCCAAAATATAGAAGCGAAATTGCACCATAAATCTAGTTTGTGGTTATGGTGGTATGTCGTTCTTCAGTCTTGTTCTGCCATGGTCAAAACTTTGTGATCCCATTTTGAGTTCCTCATGGCAAAGATACTGAAGTACTTTACCATTTCCTTTTCCAGCTCATTTTACAGATGAGGAAATTGAGGCAAACAGGGTTAAGTGACTTGCCCAAAGTCATGCAGCTAGTAAGTGTCTGAGGCCAGATTTTAACTCAGGAAGATGAGTCTTCCTGACCCCAGGCCCAGGAACAAACCAAAATCAAACATTTAGTCTACTATTTTTTGTAGGCTTACAAAAATCTGTTTCAACTTATACCTAAATAAGAAACCTTCTTCAAAACCAACACTACCAGTCAACTAGCCTCTTTTTAGAGACCTCCATGAAGAATGAACTAGGGTACTCTGTGGGTCAAAACCTCTCCAAACTAATTCACAAGCCCCCCACAATGTATTTACCTTTAACTGTTTTTTGTTTTGGTTTTTTGGAGGGGGGAGGGCAGGGCAATTGGGGTTAAGTGACTTGCCAAAGGTCACACGGCTAGTAACTGTTATGTGTCTGAGGCCAGATTTTAACTCAGGTCCTCCTGACTCCAGGGCCCGTGCTCTATTCACTGCACCACGTAGATGCCCTTAATGTATTGATACCTTTATTAGTCCAACAAAGGTCGCATTTAAGTTAAAACTGAAAGAACATAATTATAAGAGTAACACAAATGACCTTCCCTGAACAAGGAACTCACTCACTCTTCTCCAAATATCCCCTCTGTGGAGAGAGTAAGCATGAAAAGATAGAATCTGTGTAGTAGGTGTAGGTATACAGAGACAGCTCATTTCTTCAACATCAGGAAGCTGCCAATTTCCTTTCCTGATGTAATCATGGCTCTGTTGGATCAGACATCATGTTTCTGCTGTTTCTAGTAGATGCTGCTTTTCCACTTCAAGTAATCCTCAACTATCAGCTATTTTCAGGCTTCATCAGGTAAAGATGCTTTGATTAGTAACTCTCCTATAAAACTGGTCCACAGCTACGTCAGCCAGAACTTTCAGCAACCTCCATAATGCACTGAAGAATGCTGTGGTTAGCAAGCCTCTCTCTCTGATAGAGTGGGTTTTCTATGCAGTTATCAGCTATTTTACTCTCCTATTCGACCTCAGTTATAGTCTTCATATCAGGTGCTACCATCAAGGCTACCTGCCTCTATATTCGCCACCCACAAGATGCTGCTGTGGTTAATAAGCCTCTCCTGAATGGGGAAAATGTGGAGCTCTTTAAGCCAACAGCTATGAACTTTCTTTTAGTCAGAATGCACTAAAATTCCAGGTCACAAACTAGGATCAAGTCTACTTTTTGAAGTCACCTCTCCTTTCCCATCTCTTCTTCTTCTTCTTTTTTTGCCTTTTGGAGGGCAATTGGGGTTAAGTAAGTTGCCCAAAGTTACACGGCTAGTTTTTTTTGTGTGCGTTAAGTGTCTGAGGCCGGAACCAAACTCAGGTCCTACTGACTCCAGGGCCAGGGCTTTACTCACTGTGCCACCTAGCTGCCCCCTTTCCCATCTCTTCTAATGTCTTCATTTCAACTATCATCTAAGATGATCAGAAATTCAATTTAGCTTTCATCTTTTCTTCATATCATACTCATTGACTGTAACAAATATTCCCAGGACTCTATCTCTTCAAGGGAAGAAGGAAACAAAAGTGAAATTATAAAGGAAATTGTCTTCACCTTCATAGTTCTGTGTTTTGTGTGAATCATAAAGGCTGAGTAGATTTGAGAAAAGTGAAAATACTCTAGTCTCATTACACCCAACCCCACTCCACATCACAAAATACAGACTGGCTTCTCTCTGATGTTGTTATACTTTTAAGAGCATTTACTTGACCTTGCTGTTCCCTTAATCTGTCCTTTTTTTACTTATTTCTCCTTGCTCACCTCCCACTAATTTCTCACACCCTTATAATATGACTTCTGACACCAATACTCAATTGCAATTTCTCTCTGATCACCTTCTTACTATATAATGTAACTGTTTCCTTTAGGTATCCTATTTCTTTTGAAGAAAGTAAACCTACAGTCACAGGTTTCATCCCACCAAGTCTCAGTACAACAAACAGGGCAGTATAATGGAGGAGAGCTGGACCCCAATTCAAGAAAACCTCAGTTTAAATATTACCTCAGGCTGTGTGGTCCTCAGTTTCCTCATCCACAATAACAAGAATAATAGCAGTACTATTTTCTAAGATTATTTTAAGGATCAAATGAGATAATCTACATAATAAATTATTATTAACTATAAGATTAGTTACTGATAAAATGAAATATTTGTAAAGCACTCTGCAAAAGGGCAGCTAGGTATCACAGTGGATAGAGTGCTGAACCTGGAGTCAGGAAGATTCCTCTCTCTGAGTTCAAATCCAACCTCAGACACTTTCTAGCTGTGTGACCCTGGGCAAGTCACTTAACCTTATTTGCCTTAGTTTCCTCTGTAAAATGAGTTGGAGAAGGAAATAGCAAACCACTCCAGTATTTTTGCCAAGAAAACCCCAGAGGGGGTCACGAAGAATCAGACATGACAGAAACAACTTGTCAACTATGGTAAAACCTGAAGCTTTATATAAATATCACTTATTATTATTTACTTTCTTCTATTGGGACATATAACTCTTTTTTCTTGTTTCCTAAACTTTAAGGACTTATGTATAAAGATCTGGGGCCATGGGCTTTATCAATACCTCCTTTGTGGATCATTATTTCCTGTGTTTCAACTGCTTGTCTTACTTCATTATAGCTGCTATTTATAACCTAACTTTGTGGATACATGTAAAAAGATAGATTTTTCCCTCCCCCATCATCTTGATTGTAAAATTATTTTGACTCGATTTGCCAGATGATTATATTCCAAATCAAATTTTCTCTTCTACATTCTTGTCTTCAACGGGCAGCAATGAGGAATAAAAACACACCCTTCACCTTTATGGTCGTCAGATTCTTGCCCAAAGTTCTCCAATATTCTGCTACTCTTTCTAAGCTCCTTCTACCAGTATCATTTGTATGTGCATGAAAACACCAGAAGTGGGTAAATCAAAACATGTAAACAATTGTTATTCTGCTGTTTTCATGTCCAACTTTTTGTGACCCCTTTTGGGTTTTCTTGACAAAGATATTGGAGTGGTTTGTCATTTCCTTCTCTAGTTCATTTTACAGATGAGGAGACTGAGGCAAACAGGGTTAAGCAACTTGCCCAGAGTCACAAAGCTAGGAAGTATCTGAAGCCAGATTTGAACTTGGAAAGATGAATCTTCCTGACTCCAGGCCTGACACTCTATCCACTGTCCCCCATAGATGCCCCTTTTCAATTTTATGTTATCAAAATTGCCTGTTTTATCTTCTATGATCTCCTCTATCCTTTGGTTATCAACTTTTCCCTTACTCATAATTGCAAAGTTATTTTATTCCTTAATCCTCTAATGTGTTTATGATGTGAGCTTTCATATCTAGATGTAGCCATTTGGAGCTTATTGTGATATATGGTGTGAATGTTGTTCAACCCTAATTTCTTTCGGACTGCTTTCCAGTTTTCCCAGAACTTTTTGGCAAATAATGATTCCTTATGATCCCCTTTTTAAGGCATATTTAATTGTACCCTATTATCTGGAGTGTGAAAAGGAAATTCCTGAGTCTTTCCTCATTCTCTTCTATAAGAAAAAACAGTCTACATGAGACAATCACTTCAATGAGGCAGAAATATTAACATTGCATAGCACAAGTCAATGAAAAATTTTCTTCTCCATCATGATCTAAATTCTCAACCTCATTTTTTAAACTACTTGCAGTTTTTATATCTCACCCCTTAAGGAACTTCTCTCTCTATCTCAGTGACTTCATCAGGACCCTGGGTTCCATTAATTTCTTTAGAAAGATGACTCTCCAATCCATATATCCAACACTAATTTGTTCTGAAGTTCACTCCTCCAGCTGTCTCCTTGACCTCTATATTCAAATTTAGCACATATAAAAATAAATCCAGGGGCGGCGAGGTGGCACAGTGAATATAGCACCGGCCCTGGAGTCAGGAGGACCTGAGTTCAAATCCAGCCTCAGACACTTAACACAAAAACTAGCCATGTGACCTTGGGCAAGTCACTTAACCCCAATTGCCCTCCAAAAAGCAAAAAAATAAATAAATATAAATCCATTGTCTTCCCCTGAAACTCATCTCTCTTCTAAACTTCCCTATTTCTGGTGAGGGATCTACAACAGTCAATCAGGTTTACAATCTCAGAATCATCTTACCAGACTCTATTATCAAATACTGCCCAGTCATAGCTTCATCTACTTTCTATTCTTGACATCTTCCTGTATCTTTTAAATATTTATATCTATTTTTAAATGTATAAATTTTTAGAAATGTTCAAAAATTAAATTAATTAAAGATTTGTGAATTTATTCTCTTACTACATCAACTGGATTTGTCCAGTAAGATTATTAGAAGGCAAGAATCTCAATTATAAAAATATAATTCCCACATGCCTTTCCCTGAAATTTTCCTGGAAAAAAAAGTTTACATAATATTTTATATTAATATAGCACTTTTAAGTTAAAACATACTTTATATATCATCATTTGAATTTCTATGAGATAGGCAGGGAAGGTATTATCCCATTTTACAGATAAGGAAATTGAAGTTCATAGAAGTCAACTATTATGCCCAAGGTCACATAGTTCATGTCCAGTAGAATTCAAAGTCAATAACTTTTCTTTCTAAGTCATGTGTATCAGTACCTACATCTACCAACATTTCTCTGCATGAGTTAGTTCTATACATTCTTCTCTCTTTCCTCTTCCCAGGGATTAGTTTTCCCTAAAATGCAATAAAGCTGTCCCTGGGACATGATTGGTCCCTGCTTCCCTTGATACAGCTTCCTGGTCACCTAAAGACCTAAAATGTCCCATCCACATGGAGTCCAGGGCCTTCAAATTTGGCCTTAGAACATGACAAGTAACCATACATTGCCCGGCTGACCAAAAGCATTCCCATAAGAAGGAGAGGGAGGCTGCATCTACCAAAAAACTAGGGGCTTCTATAACCTTTAATGATGTGTGTGTGTATGTATGTGTGTGATATAGCTAAGGAACTTCGTTTTAACTGTTCAAAGACCTATGAGTATTTTATTTCATCTTAACATCCAATCTGAACTGACAGGGTCACAAATCAAAATTTCTACAAGATCAGCTGTCAGTCTTGGTCCTGGGGGATAGAAGATGAAGCATAGTCATTTCTGGAAATATACTACCTCCCCTTCAATCTCTGCCACCACCACCTTCCCCACAAAGAAGATCAAATAAGTACAACACATAGTTGTGATATATAGAACTCTTCTGACATACAACATTCTGATTCTGTGGTCCTTTGCTTTTATGTCAAGAGCATAGAAACTTTATTCTTTACAGACTTTTTTCTGCCTAAAATTCCCTGCTTTTCCAAATCTACCAATGTCACAAAAATGACATTCCACAAATTAGATTCCTGTAGATCCATAACTAGTAACCTTGATACCTGAGGCAAATTTAGTTAAGCAGGGATATGGAAAGATCATCAATGCATGAATGAGGTAGAGATAACAGGATTTCACGATGTTGAATAACTGGCAGAGATTGGTACAGAAGAAAACCGTGAGCCAGGTACAGAATTTATTCAGGAGGCAAAGTTGACCTAGAAGTTCATGGAGAGCAACAATAAAGACCTAAACAGGAAAAGAGCAAATTTTAAAGGAGGAAAGGAAGTGGCTGAATGATAAAGAAAGAGAGGGGATCTGAAAATGACAGTGAGGAACAGAGTATGCCAACTCCTTTTCCTAGCCCTGAATGTCAGGAAGTATGAGAGAAGAGGTAGCCAGCCTTGGACAGGGTACCAAGAAATAGAGTATCTTCAAGAAGAAACTAGGTTTCAGTGAGTCCCAGAAGATGGAAAAAATCTGAAAGAAAGAGATTTAGGATGAAGTTTTTAAACAAGAAGTTTCTAGAGGACATAACAAGAGAGAGGAATGTGTACTGGGTTAGGAGAGAGGTGGATAGGGATTAGTATGGGGAGAAGTAGCAAGAGAAAGAAGCTTTGGAGGCAAGGGGTAAGACAGGACAGTCCAGAGACAGTCAGTAAAAAGCACAGTCACTGTAGGATCTGAGGGAATTTTTCTCCGATCTTGCCCCCTGACCTTCACTGACAATGACACCAGCTCCTTCACCTTTTTCTGGGGCTGTCATAGAAGCAAAGGATTTTCAAGAATCTTGAGGTGTATCTATCCTCTACACCACAGTTGGGAGGAAGGGGAGCCCCAGATGATGACTTCTGGGCCAAGGCCCTCATTCTTCCATCCTAAATATGGTTCTGGGTTGTTGTCATTTCGAAGTAGCTAGGAACTGTGTTGGATCCTCTTATTGACTTTATAAGCATGGTTACCAGTTTCTTCCTCAGTACTTGGAGTCTTCTACCATCCCAACTTCTGCTAGACTCCCATTTCCTGATATTATAAAAAGGGATTATCTATAGAATCATTCCAATGTTAATCTGACCTGATTGGTGTCTCTTCCAAAGACCTAACAACATTCATTGCCTAGGGGCACTAATGAATTGGAGGAATTTGACAACCTTTGGCATCTTCCTCAGTGAGAAGATGATTGGGAAGGAAATGGATATCATATACAATTGTGGAGCTTAATAAACACATATGCTATGGACCCAGAATAATATTTTTGGTAGTAAGTGGGAGTGAAATTCTCAAATTCACTTTGGTTGGCAGTGAAATCTGTTCATTTTAGTGTCTGACCAAGAGCTATTTATTTTAAAAATCAAAACAGATTTTTGTGCATAATACATTTTTCTGTTGTTTGCATAATTAGCCCTTTTACCAGAAGAGAGACTGTTTTCACATAATAGACTCACAGGTTCCACGAATAAATTCTCTCGATAAGAGAGGAAAGGAATGATTAACGGTAAGTGCTCTCTTCTTCCACATCCAGATGATACCTTGGTTCCAGTGCCATTCCAATCATTCTGGTCTGGTGTTTTTGATCTGGCCCATATTGCTCTCCTATAGTCCTAGGGGTCACAATAAACCCTGGGCAGTCCCCTGTTTGAGGGGTCCCTAGGGAAACCAGGTGATTTTAGGGGCTACCTCAAAGTTTGAGAGTAGTTTATAAGGTAGGATCTGGATAGTCTGACTCAACAGGGGATAAATTGGGACCCTGAGGTCGTCTCTTCTAAACTACAATTCTCTGTCTTCAAATTCCTGCTATAACTCCAACAAGATTCCCAGAGGCATCTGACAAACTCAACAGGTACCAAACCTGCTCATTATCTAACCTACCCTCTACACCTACCTCTTCCTCCAAATTTTTCTGTTTGTCAAAGGGATCACCATCCACCCTCTCAGGCATTCATTTTTAAAGCCCTGAAGATATTTTTGACTATTCTCTACCCAGCTCATTATCAACAAGCAGCTAAGTGTTGCTGTGGATAGAGTGTTGGACCTGGAGTCAGGAAGACCCAAATTCAAGGGATTTCAAATCTAGCCTCACATGCATACTAGCTGTGTGGCCCTAGGCAAGTCATTTAAACATTAATCATTAATCATTTGTTTGCCTCAGTTTCCTCAACTGGAAAGTAGGGATAACAGCACCTACCACACAGGGTTGTTTTGAGTATCAAATGAGATAATATTTGCAAAGTGCTTAGCTCATAGTAAGAGACATATAAATGCTTATTCCCTTGCCCTTCCCCACCAACATCCAATCAACTGCCAAGTTTTGTCATTTCCAGCTCTGTGACATCTCTTTTCTGCTTTCCCACAGCTGCAGGGTTTGTCAGGCTTTATCACCTTTCACCTCTGTGATTATAATTGCCTTCAGTCTCTCTGATTCATCCTTCCCACAAATATAAGCTTCCCTAAAATGAGCTTCTCCAAGCACAAGTCCGACTGTGTCAGTCTTCTCCTCAAAAATCTTCAGTGACTCTCTGCTGCATTAAAGACAACATACATTCATCACCCTTCCTAGTTCTTCTAATTCTGAGGGCAGAATTGTCTCTCCTAATTATTAGTGTCTATTTTGACACTTCAGTGTCTCAATTTAATGGATTCTTTCATTGTCCCTGGGGTTCTTACAAAATCAAAAGGATTTTTTTTAAAAAATAATTAATTTGGGGAACAAAAGGAATAAACAAAAGAACAATTTTTCATGACCTTAGGGTCAACTTTTTTATTGAATGTTGACAAATCCCTAATTAAGAATACCATAGTGGGGGGGGGGGTGGCTGGGTGGTGCAGTAAATAGAGCACTGGCCCTGGAGTCAGGGGAACTTGAGTTCAAATTTGGCCTCAGACCCTTAACACACACACACACACACACACACACACACACACACTAGCCATGTGACCTTGGGCAAGTCACTTAACCCCAATTGTTCTACCTTCCCCCCTTCAAAAAGCAAAAAAAAATAAAATGCCATAGTCATCAGTTATATAGGTTAGAAAAAAATAAAAATCAGCACAGACAGAACAACTGATTTATAACTGTTGGCACTGTC
This sequence comes from Petaurus breviceps papuanus, assembly GCF_028583685.1. Lineage (NCBI taxonomy): Eukaryota > Metazoa > Chordata > Mammalia > Diprotodontia > Petauridae > Petaurus > Petaurus breviceps. The sequence continues at coordinate 13,561,085 of NW_027186492.1, read as the reverse complement.
ATACATGCACACACATGTATGCATAAGGGAGCCTTTCTCTCCATAGATATATGTACTTATATGCACATTTATACTTGAATTAATGCATAATTTCAAATTAGTACTTCACCAATGTAGATTGCAACTCATCTATACTGTTTTGCAAAGTGATTCTTGCCCATACCCTCCCATAAATTCTTTTTCCATATTTGTAAAATGGAAACAAGGATATTAATACTACCTTCTTTGCTTAGTTCTTTTAAGAAAAGTTTCCTGTAAAACTTAAAAGTGCTATATGAATATATGTTATTATTATGTCATTATTTTAACCCAAGACCCAGTAGATGAAAAAGTAAACTTAAAGTTGTTTCTCTAGCAAGGTGTCCCCATGTTGAGATTATAAAACACCCTTTTATAGCTGAAACCACAAAGTTAACTTTTCTTAGCAATCTCTTGATTATCAGTATCACATAAGGGAGATGTATATTTGTGAAAGATATTCACCTCCATCATAGAGGATGTCAAACAGAATCCAAATGGAAAAAGATTGACTATAAATGGTAGTATTCTCCAGATATTCTCTTTTTCTGGATGACATTGTGCTTGCTGCATCAAGCCCCAAAATGTTATATGGTCTTCTCAATGAAGTCCATGCTTTTCTAAGGACAATGGCCTAGGAAAGCATACAGAACAAGCCAAATGGAAGAAGAAATCCCCTCTGAAAATACTGTTTTTGTTTTGTATTTTCCATGTGCCTTTTGCTTCTCTTCATACAGAAAGTAATCATGATGAATGGTCCTAAGATTTCTTAATAGTTTATAAGTGTTTGCCTTCTTTCATTTTTCAATCCTAAACCACATTTTCCAACAAATTTTTACCATCTTCTACTGTGTCCACCTTGGCACTGAAGTCACTATGCATCAAGGTGCATGTTGAAATGCTTTGCAGGATTTTGTTAGGTTCATTATAGAATTTGTCAGCTTCTTTATCCTCTCAACAGATGTTGGCAAACAAGCTACAATTATCTTCATGGTGGTCTTTTGGTTTATACTCATCATAAGCAAAACAACTAAGTTTTCTATGAAATTATGTTTCTTGCCATCTTTCAGCACATGATGAAACCAAGACTGCCAACTCCTTTGTTTGCCTCTCTGAGAACTGGGAAATCATCCTTCCCTTTAGCTACCATTTCCTTCTCTTCTGGTTTTGTTTATTGCAGTGATGTTTATATGGACTTGATTCAGTTTCTCAAATAGCATGTCGATTTATTTGTCATTGAGCTGAGTCCTCACATTTAGAGTGCTAAAAGTTAAAATATGGCTTGTGGACACATAAAAGCTATGTGATTCTTGGTATCCTTTGGGCCCTTTTCTGACACTCTGCAACCATCATTATACAAAGGAATAAGTCTACAAAAAATGAATCAATTACTCAACAAGAACTAAATCACAATAGCAGCATGAATATAGTGCATTAAAGTCTTGAAAAGTGCTTTATATATGATACCACAGTTGATCCTCACAACAACCCTTCAAGGTTGGTACTATCATTATCTCCACTTTACAGATAAAGAAACTGAGGCCAAAAGAGGTTAAATGATTTGTCTAAGTCCATAACTAGGAAGAGTCCGAAGCAGTAGTTGAGCTCAAATCTTCCCATCTCCAACTCCAGCCCTCTATCTACTATGTTACCTACTATACTTATATATATATAGATAGATAGATAGATAGATAGATAGATAGATAGATAGATAGATAGATAGATAGATAGATATGTCTATATATACATATATACCTGGCACTATGTTAGGGGATACCAAAAAAATTTTTGGAGGCAATAGGGGTTAAATTACTTACTCAAAGTCACACAGGTAATAAGTGTCTGAGGCTGGATTTGAACTTGGGTTCTCCTGACTCCAGAGTCAGTGCTCTATCCATTGTATGGGATACAAAATAGGACATTTTTCTTGGTTTCATAAATCAGTGAGGTCAAAGAACTCATCATCTAGGAATTGGCCAATTAATGATGAGCCTCTTTGGATTTAGTTAGATTAGTCTTCAGATAGCAAGGAAATATCCTTTCTGTAATGTATTTCAAGGAATATTATATAATTTTGAGTTATACATGAGAAGCAGTTTGTGGGAAGGGAATCTACAAGATGGTGTATTGCTCTACAGAATTGATTTTCTTTGTCTTTATTAATTAGTTTATTTACTTTTAGTTTACAAGATTCAATTCCACAATTCCTTGAGTTTCAAATTTTTCCCCCTTCCTCCCCTCCACCCCACCCCCATGGCAGCATACAATCAAGTATAGGATCTGCAAATACTTTCACATTAGACATTAGTCAGGTTATAAAGAAGGATTGTAGGATGGAATGAACAGTGGGAAAGAGGAAACAAAACCAAACAAGAAAAAGACAGAGAGCAGGTAGTTTGCTTCAATCTGTATTCAAACTCTGTACTTTCTCTGAATGTAAAGAATTGATTTTTTTTAATAGAAAGTCACTGAAGCCAGATCTTGTATTCTCTATACCTTTCAGAGAATTATATGACAGTAAAGATATGACCTGCTATTCAATATAACCTGTAACATTCTATGTTCCCTATTAATAACTTTAACATCAGATGAATGTGGAGAATAAATTATCAAATAAGACGATATTTGAAAAACAGCTTGGCACAGTATCTGGCACATAGTAGACACTATATAAATGTTTATTCCCTTCTCCCCTATTCTCATAAAGTTTTTCTATAGTTGAGAAAGTAGCTATGGTTCAGCAGTTATTGACATTCTCTGTCCCTTTTTTATGGTAATAAAGCCTGAGATTTTTTTCTCCATACTGTTGGTATGTTTTCTTCCTTCAGTACTTCAAAATTCGTCCCTTGAAGTTCTTGTGATAGCATCATTTCCAACATAGAACTCCTTTGACCTAATCCAGGCACTGTTCCCATCTTTATTCTCTTCAATACATTTTTACCTCTTTTATAAGAACATCCAGAAGACAGTGTTTCCAAAGACTTTACTGGCAAAAAAAACCCAAAACATTTATTTAAAAAAAAAAAAAAACACTTCACAGTTTTTTTTTTTCTTTTTTTTTTTTTTTGTCCTCTTTCCACTTAGATTCTTAAATACCCTCCAGGATAACTTGTCTTAGATATTTCACTAACTTTTCTTTAAACTGGTTTATCTTCAACTTCTCTCCTATCAGACAACACTGCTCAGAATCTACCATTGTCCTCGATAATATTTTAGCATTGAGGGTATATTTTAAAACAGCATTACCCATGGCTGCCTTATTTCTCTGCTTAGCAGGTATATCAAGTGTTCTCTGACAGAAGCATTTTAGGCTATTTTATTTTCCTTGTTATCACAATTGATTTGCATTGGTTAAACTTCTGTATTAAATTAACATAATCAACATCAATGTTCTTTCCTCCATTCATATTCCAACATCAGCAACTTATTTAAATAAGTCAGATTAAGGTTTTTTTTTTTATTGTTTACCAGGCATATTTCTTTTATTCATTAACTTTTTATTTTGATCATGGCTCTAAGAAGACGGTTTAATTCATGAATAACTAATATATCAATAGTACATACCTTTATATTTTCACACACATGTTGCAAAAAGGAAGAACCTTGCCTCAAAATACATACATGACTGTACAAGAGGCTTGTATAGTGAATCTCTGTACAAAGTAAAACAATTTTTTTAAGTTTTAGAGATGTTTCACTTAATGTTGTACATTATTTTTTACTAGCATTTATATTTACATCCCAGGATCCATTAATGACTTGAATTCAATTTGACAGTCATTTCATTGGGTTTCAATTTGGTTATCACAACACAAAGGACTGTCATAAATATCAATGATCCTTATGGTACATAAAGCTATAAGTGGTGATAGGAGATTGGACTGAGCCTATATTGATCCCAGGGAACAGTGTATAAATAGCTAGCTGCCTTTTCCTCCCAAAAGATAAATATCTGATATAAGCTTGTTTTTGCTACCATTTTGCCTCTTGCTTCAGAAAGTATGATCATAAAGCACAAAAGTACAATTCTAAAATTCCATTTTAGTTAGAACAAGTTTTACCAAATTTGAGAAATTTCTGAAGCTTTTAGTTTTTTTTTTCTGTTCTTTGAAACTGATTCTCCCTCTAGGCTAGAAGTGTGGCATCAGCCTACAGGTCCAATCCCACAGCTTTTTGGCACAAAAGCTTCAAGCCACTCCATTTCCAAATGAGCACATTTGCCCCTCCTCAGGTAACCTGGTGGGCTCCCACTACAGGGGGATATACAGTGTCACCATATTGATGCTGGGCTTAATTCAGAAACCTTGTAGGTTTTAACATTATTGAAGCTCAAAACTCCCCAACTCAGATGATCTATCAGCCACAACCTCTCCAAGGAGCAGAGATTATAAGCATGTTGCACCACACTTGGCCGGGGCAAGTTCTGTTCAAAACAACTAGCTAGCTCACGTTTCCATAACTTGCTTTCTCTCAGAAACTGCCACAAAATCCTAAAGCTTATGTTATAAGCCACTTACGTCTTTCAGAGCAGTTACACTGTTAAATTTACATTTTCAACCTTAATGACAATACAATACAGTATAAAAAACCATGAGACCAGGAGTCAGGAACCTTGATGAATAACCTTGGATAAGTCATTCAACCCCGAATCTCAGATTCCTCATCTATGAAATGAGAGGTATGAATTAGGTCACCTTTTAGCTCAAATACTACGCTCCTACAAGGATTGCTTAGGTAAATGGAGAGGTAATCAATCAATCAATAATAATTCATTAAATGCCTTCTATGTGCCAGGCATTACACTAGATATGCTGGGGATAAAAAAAAGAATTTAATTCCTGCCCTCCAGGAGCTTACATTCTATTGGGGAAAATGTATAACAGTTCCCTAAATGAGTACATGTAATTTTTTGTGCCTTGATTTTATTTTATTTTTAATAGCATTTTATTTTTCCCCCAATTACATGTAAAAGCAATCTTCAACATTCATTTTTTTTAAAAATTTGAGTTCCAAATTCTCTTCCTCCCTCTTCTCCCTTCCCCCTCTACACGAGATGGCAAGCAATCTGATATAGGTTATACATGTGCAGTCATGTAAAACATATTTCCATATTAGTCATTTTGTAGAAGAAAACTTGAATTAAAAAAATTCAAAGGAATAGAGTTAACTATGACTAGGCACTTAATGTTAGAAGAATGTAGCTATGCTATTGGGAAAACAGTTCTTTTAAATAAGAGCTATTTTGGCAAATGGAATTCAACCCTGAAACGGAACCAGAAGGTTAGAATTGGCATAAGATGACAGTGGAATTTCTAGGTATATATGAATAAATAGCAACTAAACATAATGAAAGATTTAGAAATTCTGGTGAACTCAAATAAAGGAGGCAAAAGACCTGGCATCAGGGTTGATATTAGTACCCACATAACTGAACCTAGTTTCCTGTTTAAAATACAGGCCCCAGTGAGATTTTCCCTAAAAAATGTACAAAGACTGGCTTTTATTCCAGCACTCACTACTTGCTGTTTTAGGTACCTATGTGGTGTCAAAGCACTCCAATGATTTCCCAGTACCACTACTCCCAGCTACTCTCCAAAGAAATGCAAACATGAAATATGGTATTTCACTGAAGATGATTGGGTCATTTTTCTTTCTACTAAAGAGCAGCAAGAGATGAGCTCAGAAACATGTCACTAAACTCAAAGTTTCTTTGATTCCCCAAATGCCAGTGTTTTGTCAATCCACCACTGACAGAAGGAGCTGGCTGATTAAGAAGTAATATTCAAATTGAGGAGATGGGGGATTCATTCCATTGACTTCGGAATTTTGTAATCTAAAAACAGCAATGTGGGGCAGCTAGGTGGCATAGTGAATAGAGCACCGGCCCTGGAGTCAGGAGGACCTGAGTTCAAATCAGGCCTCAAACACTTAACACTTACTGGCCGTGTGACCTTGGGCAAGTCACTTAACCCCAATTGCCCTGCCTTCCCCCCCTCCAAAAAGCAAATAAATAAATAAATAAAAACAGCAGTCTTTGAAAAACTCTGATCTTTGCAAGAAACTACAGTTCAATATAAATAAATATTGTTTTGGGGATTAGGGAGAGAGGGGAAAATAGCCCAGACATGTGATGTTATCAAAGAAGGAAACTCAGTCTGAAAGCTCCCTCCACAGATGCAGAGAGGCAACACAGATATTGACTCCAAGGCTGGCATTGTGTCGGTTTCTTAGTTGGAGTCTAGTCAACTGTTCCTTTGATCACTAAAACATTTTGTTCAAAACTCTTCTGTGAATTTTACAGAACCATAAATTTTCCAATCTGAAAAGGACCCCAGAGAGCATCTAGTCTAACATGTACCTGAATGGAACCCCCATTACAATGTCTCCAACAAAGGGTCTTCCAGCCCTCACTCAGTGATCTCCAATACCTATATGAGCTGATGAAGAGTAAGGTGAGTGGAATCAGGAGAACACTTTACATAGTAACAGTAATATTGTAAAAATAATCATGTAAAAGACTTAGTAATTCTAATCAACACAATGACCTACCACAACTCCAAAGGACTTATGATCAAAACTGCTATCCGCCTCCAGATAAAGAACAGATGGACTCAGAGTACAGACTGAAGCATATTTTTATCTCTTTCTTTTTTTTCAGAATATGACTAATATGAAAATATGTTTTGCATGAATGCTTTTGTATAATGGATATTGTCATTCTTGCCTTCTCAATGGAAGGGTGAGGGAATGGAAGGAATGAGAGAATTTGGAACTGAAAATAATAATTAAATTTTAAAAATGAAACTGTAAAAACTGCAAAACAAACAAAAACGAAGACCGCCAGTAAGGAGGGACCTACTAAGTCTTAGGATAACCCATTCTACCACAGGCTAATCACAAATGGAAATAAGAAACCCACAGCCCAAGTTCAATATGTGTGGATTCCCATTTGTGAATCCTTAAAACAAGAGAGTTAAAAGACAGTGACATCCTTTCACTGGGGACCCTCTAGGCTATGGGAGGTAAATGAACATGAGGAAAATACACTTAAGGATTAGGGCATAGGTGACACTTATACAGCACAATATGATTTGCAAAGTGCTTTACTACATTATCTTATTTGATCCTCAAAAAACCCTCATGAATTAGGTGCTAAAGTGCAGATTTGACCATGTCTTTCCTCCCCTCCCATTCAATAAACTCCAGTGCTCCCTATTACCACCAAGATCAAATACAAAACCCTATGCTTGGCTTTTAAAACCCGTCACAACCTATCTCCTTCCTCCCCTTTCAGGTTTCTTAGACCTTAATCCTCATAACTTACTCTGAGATCCAATGACCCTGGTCTCCTTGCTATTCCTCACACAAGACAACACCATATTCATTGCTTGTCCCCCGTGTCCGAAATTCTCTCCTTCCTCATATCCACCTCTTGACTTCCCTGGCTTCTTTCAAATCTCAGCTAACATCCCCTTCTGCAATATGCCTTTGCTAGCGCTTTTTGATCAGGGTACCTTCTCTCCAAGATTATCCCCAATTTGCCATATGTATATATATCATTTGTACATAGTTGTGTTTACATGTTATCTCCTCCATTAGACTGTGAACTCCTTGAAAAGCACTTTTTCTGCATTTTTGTTTTGTTTTCAGCTTTCTTTGCATACCCACAGCTTAGCACAATACCTGACATATAAGTAGATACTTAATAAACACTTGCTAACTCAACAGGACTATTATCATTCTCATTTTACAAATGAGGAAACAGTCAGAGAGTTCAAGTGCTGGGTTCCGATTTACATAGCTAATAAAGTATCTGAGGCAAGATCTAAATTCAATTCTACTGCTCTTTCTACTATGCCCAGACTATTAATCACTAGTTATCCCATCATTTAAAAGCAAGTCTATGACAAGAAGTAAAAGTTAGGTAACTGAAACAATTAAAAAGCATTAAGTGCCTTCTAGTTGTTGCAGGGATAAAGGACAGGACTTGCGGAACAGAAGATCCAAGTTCAAATCCTGCCTCAGATGCTTACTAACTGTGTTACCCTGGACAAATCACATACCATCTCTAAACCCCAGGTTTCTCATATTTTAAAACGGGATAATAATAACATCCACCTCCAAGAGTTGTTGTGAGAATCAAATGCCATAATATGAGCACTTAAAGTGTTATTATGTTATCGTTTTATTATGATAGATGTTGGGACCCAAAGACAAAAAAAAACCAGAATAGTCATGAATAGTATTTCACTACAGCTTAGAAATGTTTAAAGTAAATGGTCCTGTCCTTTAATGATACCATTCCAGTCCATTAATTTATACCAGACTTTGGAAGCAAAGCTTATGTGATTTGCCTAGTCTGGAGTATTTAGATGACTGATTGCCCAGAGTGATAGGTAAAGGTCTGATGACAGATTAGTTCCTCCAAAACCGGAAAACTATAAGATGAACCAAAATATTTGACATCTTATGCATAAACTTCTCCTTTGAAGTCTTGCCTGAATTAAAGAAAAACAAAAAACTAACAATCTCACAATACCACAATTCTCACAGAAGGAAAGTAGCTCTAAAAAAAAGTCATTCTGGATAAAACATCCCTTCTAAAAATGTGATCCATTTCTTCTGAGATAGCCCCAGAAATGTATTTGCATAATTCATCTCATTTCTCATGCTCAAAAGGGAGCTGCTGAATTTTACACTTGGCAAGACCTCTGAAGTCTTTGATGGTATAGTGAAAATAAAGAAATAGCAATATAGACCCTTCCCTTAGAACTGTCATGCCATCTAAAACAATGAGGTGTAATCAGACGAGTCAGAGGAAGATGCCTGTGTCTCAACTGGTGAGACTGGTCCTCACCAGGAATTGTTCCTAGAGATTTATGGAGTGGAACTTCCAAGCCACTGAAGTTACAACTTGAGTTAAGAGCTCATTTAGCCAGTCTAATAACTAGAAATCTCTATTAATGAATCTGGCCTTACTACAACTATAGTTGTTATTGTTCAGTTGTTGTCAGTTACATCCAATTCTTCATGACCCTCTTTGGGGTTTTCTTGACAAGATAGCGGAGTGGTTTGGCCATTTCCTTCTCTAGCTCATGCTACAGATGAGAAAATTGAAGCAAACAAGATTAAGTGATTTGCTCAGGATCATACAGCTAGTAAGTGTCTGAGGTTGCAGTTATTACAAACACTAAAATGATGATATATGCTTATGATGATGATCTTAAGGCATTGTGATTTTCTGAAGTACCTTCTGGATTATCAAAGAAGGATTAGCGTTTGCTTTGTTTTAGTGTTAAACATACTTTATTATGGCTTAAATCATTGCAAAATGAAATATATACATATGTTATATATGTATATATATACATATATTATATATATTTTCTTTTCTGGCACTATAATACCTGAGTAATGCATAACATAGGCAATGGATTACCAAGCCTGTAGCCCTAGATTCAAGTCTTGTTTCTGACAGGAGTTGTGTGACCATGGATCAGTCACTTAAACTCTCTAAAACTCAGGCAATTCCCTAAGACTCATCTGTTTCATTATAAATGACTTGCCATCTAGGTTAATTGAAGGAGATCCCACACCAATGAAATCACAATAAATAAATAAATAGTTATTAAGTAACTATTATGTGCCAAATACTATGCTAAGCATTGGGGATACATAGTTTCTTCTCTCGAGAAACTTACATTGTTATCTTGACAATAATATTCAATAAACCAAAATATTTAATGAACTGGGATGCCCTGTTCCCCAATTATGTTGAAAGGGGGAGGATCCTGTATAAATTTTAAAAGGCTAGAACAAAAGGCAAAGTAAAGTATTGTGCATTTATAATGAAAATGCTGTTATTAGAACTATGATCACTCAAGAAACAGAGAACTTTCTAAATACAAGGGGCCTTAGAAATCACTTCACCCAACTTGTCTGCCTCAGACATGTGCTTCCCAATATTCTAGGTCAAGTAAGACTATTCTTAGCTTTCCTTTTCTCTATTATAAAGTCTAAATTGAAGTGGTCAGTTCCCTCCAAAGTTCCCCTCCTTTTTACTTCAGCAACCAGTTCCTCCTTTTTGGTAAAAATCAGGTCCAAAAAAAACTAATCTCTACAAAGTTGAAAACAAAATATGCGTCTGATTATAGGAGATTAGTTGAACAAATCATGGTATGTGAATGTAATAAAATACTAACCCTCTGTAAGAATTTAGAGAAACATGAAAAGACTTGTATCAAGTAAGGTAGAATGAGGATAAAAGTAAAAGAAAAAGAAAATATATAATTGCTGCAACAATTTAAATTGAGTGAAACCAAAGTTGGGAAAAAAAAAAAACAACCTCTTGTTAAATGTCACTACCAGATAGCCAGAGTTAAAGGACATGTCTCCTTTCTGTTACTCTTCTGTTGTATGTATATGTGTGTATATACACATAAACACACATACTCATTCATACACACATGGAATTTGCTTGGACTTCTGATGTGTCAAAAACAAAAGAAATCTTTTTTTTGAGAATAGGTGTTCTTGTTTCTTGCTACAACTTTTGAAGGACAAAATCATCATTAAGGCAAGCAAAGAAATTGATAATTACTCTCTGTTGGCAGAAAAAGAGTTTCAGAAATAGGTACACTCATGCATTGTTGGTGGAGCTGTGAATTAGTCCAATCATTTTGGAAAGCAATTTGGAATTATGCAAATAAAGTCAATAAAATGTCCAGTTGCCTAGAGGTCCCATTACTGGGTTTATACTAAAAGGAGGCCATTGAAAAAAAAAGAAGTTCTTAAAAAAGAAAAAAAGAAAAGAAGTTCTCATATATACCATTATAGTAGTACTTTTTGCGGTAACCAAAAACTGGAAACAAAGTAGAAGCCAATCAAGAAATGGCTAATCACATTGTGGTACATGAATATAATACAATATTACTGTGCTGTAAGAAAAGATGAATGTGATCAATTCAGAGGTGAACAGAAAGATATATATGAACAAAAGTAGAGTGAAGTAAACAGAACCAAAATGACAGTATATACAATGACAACAACGTAAATGAAAAAGACCATTAAAAAAAGTGAATGTCACAGAATTCACAAAGAACAAGAAAATGGTTAAGGTAAAGAGACGTAAGAAGAAACACTTTCTTGTCCCCTGGTAGAGGTAGGAAGTGAACATTTTCAGACTTTTTTGATGTATTGGTCAGTTATGCTGATTCTCCCTCTCACTATATGTTATATGTGCCAACTTTCTAGGAGGGGAAAGGAGAAAATTACTGGGAGAAATTGCAATCATGTAAAAGAAATTTTAATTACATAAAAATTATTGGGAGAAATTGCAATCATGTAAAAATTTTAAAACATTTTAATTACATAAAAATTATTGGGAGAAATTGCAATTATGTAAAAAGTCATAAGACAACAATAAAAACTTATTTTTTAAAAAAATAAAATAAGTAAATGCTTGAAAAAAGGAAAGGAGGAGGGAAAGGAGTAAGGGAAAAGGAAAGAGAGGGAAGGAAAGAGAGAGATAGAGGGAAGGAGAAATAGAGAAGAAAAAAGAGGAAAGATAGAGACAGACAGAAAGAGGGAAATCCAGTAGATGATTGGATAATTAGAGCCACTATCACTACTTTACCAGTGACTCCATGGCAGACCTTTGATCCGTTTTTCGTGACAACCTCATTCACTTCCTCTTTCTGTCCAGGTGGTCTGTAGTATACTCTGCTCTGACAATCTTGTTTTTGTTTCTGCCTGTTTTGGTCCTCACCCCAATGTTCTCCACCAGGCTTCCTCCCTTTGGTCCCTAGATTTCCTCACATGAGTACATCTTCTTAATATACTACTCTTCTTCTCCCTACACCCCCTTTACCTATCTTGTTACAAACTCTAGTCTTTCTTTGATGGTCCAGGAGGTGTTTTAGAACCTCACAGCGTCTTTAGATTATATTATGAGCATATATATTACTGTTATTGTGAATTTAACAGTGGCAGCAGGACAGGATTCATTTACATAAATTTCCAGTTATTAAATTGATTAAACCAGCTCTTACTGTAGTAACTTTCAGTAGCTTAGAAATTTTTTAAATAAACTTCAAAAAACAACTTCTGTGTTGCTATTCTTTTGGTCAGTATAAATGAGCATGGTTTTTTCCTCTCCCTTCTTTTTCAGTTTAAAACATTTTTATAAAAGAAGCTGTAAGACTACAGAGACTTGTGGTGAAGAAAAGGGACACGGTGGTTGGACTAGTCCACAGTCATGTTATTGTTTGATATTCAAAACCGGCTGGGCTTCAATATTGACAAATGGATGACAATTTTGAGTGCTGAACAACCTTACAAAATGCCAGCCGGATGCCATGCTTTTTAGAAGGAATTCATTGAGTGTGCCCGTGGAATTGGTATGACCCGAGCCAAGAAAGAATGCAAATTGGAATATGAGGATTTCGTTGAATGTCTGCATAGGCAGAAAACGATAGGACACTTGGGAATGGTCATGAAGCAGGAGAAGCTAATGAAAGAAGGGAAATGTACTCCCCCCCCACCTCACCACTCAGGCAAGAAACAGCAGCAACCTTCACCAGTCAGTGGCGACATTGGGTGGCTTCATTCTTTATGATGGGATGAAAGTATACCCTGTTGTCCCCTGGAAATGTATATTTCTTAAAAGAGACATCTCCTTCCAAAGGTTAAAAATCAGAGTACAGAAGTCATCCTGCTTTCCCCAGCCCCCAGTTCTCTCTATACTTTCCTATTCCAGGCAAGTTGGTGGCAGTGGCTCACCCTCCAGTATATGATCTGTGATTCTGCATATAGGCATTTTGGAAAGTAAACATTTACCAATGTAAAAAAAAAACAGCATTTTTATTCGATTTTTGAAACTCCAAATAAGAACCTATCATTTCTGAGTATGTTCCAGAAACCTAAAAATAAAGGTCAGATGCCATCTTTTAGCTAGTTCCTCATTTCCCATATTCTCCTCTGAAGTCCTCACCCTCATCGGAAGCATTAATGGGAATAGCATCTGTGCCCTTAAGGTTGCTAATTTCTCGCCCAATATTTCAAAATCCTTGTGATGTTTTTTGCCATTGCTTCCAGTCTTATCTTTGGGGCCCACGTGAATGACCTCACAAGTGGGTAGAACTAATCAAAGTTGGCAGGTGTTAACAGGCTCTCCATCATTTCATGGATATATGCCCTAGGAAGACAATAGGTCTCTCTATTATTAGGATCAGACGGACAAATAGCTCTCTCAGGGCTCTCTTATCATGGAGGTGCCAACTATGACTACTTATCTTTCCTCTACCTTTTACTCAATGATCTCTCATCTGAGAGCATCTATAGTTCCATAGCATCACTCCTTTAGAATGTAAACAGTGGCTCCATATTCAGATGGTCCAACTCTCTCCAGTTTGGTAAGAGTTTCATATCTATTTTATAGCATCAGACGTTCACTAAACCCATCTCCCAGGCCTGGAACTCTGTCTCCCCTTCATGTCTACCTCCCCTTCACGTCTACCTCCCAGAATCCCTAGCTTTGGTCAAAGTTCATTTCAAGTACCTACACAAGGCCTTCCCTGATTCCTCCAGTTGTTAGTGGTTTCACCACAAAAAAGTTATACATATACATATATACATACATATGTTTACTACATATATATGTAGTATATAATTATATACATATACATCATTTCTTCCAATAGAGTTTAGGGACCATTTCAGTTTTGTCTTTGTACAACTATTAGCTATCACAGAGTCTAGCACTCTGCTTCTGCCTCACGTGAAGAAGTTGCCCTCCTCCCTGCCAAGACAGACTCCTATACATGTATATTTCCATGTTCTGAATCATGGAAATAGCATAGTTAATAATGGGCTCTAGTGAAATCAAGGGTATAATCATTGCTCTAGGTGGCTGAGGTAGGAATTGGGAAGCCAGATGTTCAAGTGGAAAATGACATGTTTTGGGAAGTCCTGAGTATGAGAACACGGATTAAAGGGGGGAAAGAAAGACCATTGGGAAAAAACCGAATTCCTTAAAACAGGAAGAACAATCACTTAGAGTCTGGTAGATCACCATGACAAGGATCTAGACTGGGTAATTGTGATAGTGATGGCAATTAAAGATTCCCCTGTATTGCTTGGTTTTCAAATTGATTGTGTTAAAACCCAGAGCTTGTTAATCCCACCTGTGGGATGGGCTTGTTGATGTGAAAAGAAAGTCCTGAACTGGGAGGAGCTGGTGATGTAGATTTGGAGAGATAAGAGAGAGGCGGAAGATCTTTTTGGAAGCAGCACCTCGTGGAGAGAGAGAGAGACTGGGAGAATTGCTGGTGGCCGCTTTGAATTGCCCTGGACTTTTGAGACCTGCCCCCTGAGCTGCCAAGGACTGAGGAGACATGGCTGTTTTGCTGGTACTTTGTCTGTCTGTTTTGATGTTGTTTTGCCAGATTTGTCCACTGGTGAAAGACAGTCCTGTTGTTGAAGAAGTCCTGGAACCTGGCTTTTGGTTAAGAAGCCCTGAGACTGTCCTGCAGACAGAGAGTGAATACTGTCCACTGGTGAAGGACAGTGCTGTTGTTGCAGGG
>NW_027186492.1:13540508-13546475 GCF_028583685.1 Petaurus breviceps papuanus | reverse complement strand
AATACTGTCCACTGGTGAAGGACAGTGCTGTTGTTGCAGGGGTCTGGGAGCCTTTCTGTTGGTTCAGAAGCCCTGAAGAAGGATTTTCTTGTTGTATGTTTACAGAAATCCTGGGAGAGGGCTTTGCTAATGTGTTCAGGGGTTCTAGGACTGTTCTACAGACAGAGGATAAATTCATGAAGGGATTGGCAATGTATCTTGTGGCCTTGCTAAGCCTTGTCTCCCCAGGAATTGCTGAGAACTTGCCTCGTGTCAAGATGAAGAAAAGACCTCCATTTGGGTATTAAGTGCTGTGTTTAAACTTGATGTAACTCTGGGGTAGATTCAATTGTGATCCAGGGGTAGGGAACTTTTGACCTTATGTTTGGAAACTAATCTCCATTTGAGAAGAGGGGCTTTGTGGTGGACTTAATTAAGGTATAGCCTAGGGGTGGAGAAGTATTTAGAACAGAGACTTTGTAATTGATTGAATGATTGGAAGGTCCTGGGGTGGGGTAGTACTTGGAGATTATTTAATCACGTTTAGTAAATGCTGTATTTGGAATGATGTCATGTTTTGATCTTCTCTGTTCTTGGTTGGTCACTGAATAAAATGGAGAGCACCTATGCTGGTATTTTGAACCTGGGAAGTTGCCTTTCCTTGGCATTACATTACAGTAATATAGATGGATAGAGTAAATCTCAAATGATGGTGGCAAAGAAATGGTCTGGAGGTGGCAAGAAAGAGGCAGGAATATGCTTACTCTTTCTCCTGGCCCAATGTGTCTGGGTACATGGAAAAAAGAGTATCCAGGACTAGAAAACGTGGCCAAGGATACAGTGTTCTCTGCAGAGATCCAGGTTTCTGTTAGCACAAAAAGATGAAAATAATGTGAAGAGATTCAGTTTTGGCATTGGGGAAGGAGTGGGGAGCCACAGAGCTGGGTTTTTGTTTTTTTCTGGTCTCAGCTTTCTGGGTTCAACAAGCTGTCTATTTCCTAGTCACATCACTAGGTTGCCCTCTCCTGTATTTAATAATCATCTCTAGAATCTTGAAAATCTAAAACTGTCACATTGGCAATATTCCAGATTAGAAAATTCCATATTCTTGGGGCGGCCAGGTGGCTCAGCGAGTAAGAGCACCGACTCCAGTGTCGGGATGACGTTGGGATCAAATCTGGGCGCAGATACTTAGCACCACACCCAGAAATAACTGGCCGTGAAACCTTGAGCAAGTTACTTAACCCTGATTGCTTAAAAAAAAAAAAGAAAATTCCATATTCTTGGTTGATTGATGATACCCTCCCTGTGACCAAGAAATTGATAACACACCATTTAAAAGTTTTTAAATAGCTCTAATCTAAGAGCTGCCCTGATTCCTAAATTGCATGAACTGCTCTAAAGCATGGACCCAGGAGTGCTAGACCACTGGTGTGATACACACGCAGCCCACAACATTCCTGAGGGCCACCTGAACTAGACTAAAATATAATCGGGAAATATTTAACGAAGTAAATAAAAATATGATAAAACACAGATATTATTACATTTGAAAACTAAGTCAATACATGGCCCGGATGGATCCTTATGTATGGATAAGTGGCCCCATTTCAATTTGAGTTTTATACCACTGCCTTAGACCATCATGGACTCTGTCTTCCTTCAAGGTCCTCAAAGCTCTCTGACAACATGACTAGCTATGTCCTTCACCTGCTCCTGTCTAGTCACACTTTGGAAGTATTCATCCAGCACCAAGCATGAGGTAATTGAAGAGTTGCCCTAACTCAGTAGTGTTGGCCCTAACCCCAGTATGAGAAACATATTGGACTTCCTTAGTTTCCCTTAGTTGTCTCTGACTCCCAGGCTTTTAGTTATCTCTTGGGATAAGTCATGTAGCTTTCCCTTTGGAGCCTTTCCTCAAACATGCCAAATAAAAGGTGTTTTCAACATTGACTAGCTCAACAAATCTTTCCTCAAAGCCCTGTTAGTCCTAGAAATTATCCCATTAAAGGGGGAAAAGGGCTTTTTAACAGCTGAATGGTAGTTTCATAGAGAACAATGAAGCAGAACAAAAAAAAAAAAGGACATGGAACTATAGGGGCAAGTTAAAAAGCATAAAAGTTTAGGAAGAAATAGGAAGGGGAAAAGGATTTTTGCTTCAACAGACATTTACTAAATTAAAGGGATAAGAATATGGGAGTTTGCCTATAATAAAACAGAGAAGAATCAGTTAGGACCCTTACCCTCCAGGGTCAATGCCCAATGAAGGCAACAACTTCCCTGACTGGTCATTCCAAACACAAGAATGATTCAAATGTAAGTAGTGAGTAGAGGTGTCCAAAAAATCCATCTAAGTATCATGGTCAATAAAGAATGAATGCATCAAATTTGTAACTATGCTGAAAGAACTATAAACATGTGCATATTCTTTGACCCAGCAATACCTCTTCTTGGGCTGTATCCCAAAGAGAGATCATAAAAATGGGAAAAGGACTCACATGTTCAAAAATATTTATAGTAGCTCTTTTTATGGTGGCCAAGAACTGGAAATTGAGGGGATGCCCATGGGGAATGACTATAAACAAGTTGTGGTATATGCATGTAATGGAATACTCTTGTACTATAAAAATGATGAACAGGCAGATTACAGAAAAACCTGGAAAGACTTATATGAAATGATGCTGAGTAAAGTGAGTAGAACCAGAAAACCAGTACACAGTAACAGCCACAGTGAGTGATGACTGACTTTGATAGACTTAGCCCTTCTCAGCAATGCAAGGACCTAAAACAATTCCAAAGGACTCATGATGGAAAATGCCATTCCCATCCAGAGAAAGAACTATGGAGTCTGAATGCAGAGTGAAGTATTTTCTCTTTTTTTTGTTTTGTTTTTTTTTTCTTTCTCGTGGTTCCTCCTATTCATTCTGGTTCTTCTATACAACATGACTAATGTGAAAGTATGTTTAATGGGAATGTATGTGTAGAGCCTATATCAGATTGCATGCCATCTTGGGGTGGAAGGTGGAAGGAGAGGGGGAGAAAATTTAAAACTTATGGAAGTGAATGCTGAAAACTAAAAATAAATAAACTTAAAAAAAAGAATGACTGCATCAGTCTCCTTAAGAACTCAGCTCAAATGACACCTTCTACAAGAGGCCTTTACTGTTCTCCAGTCTCCCTCCCTCCACCCCCATTCTAGTGCCTTCTCCTCTAAAGTTTACCTTCCTATTGCCTTCTGCGTGTATTAAATATAGCTACCTATTCACATGTTATATTCTCCCATTGCCATGAAAGCTTCTCAGGGTGGGATTTGTTTCTGCTTTTTCTTTGTACCACCAGCACTCACTATGACACCTGGCACATAGTGCGTGGTAAATGCTTCTTGATTAGCCTCATCCTAAGGTGGTAAGAGAACCTTATACCCAGAGTAACCATCCCCCCAAATTATTCCATTTTGGTAGATTCTGTTCTCAATCTCAATACAGGTTCCTAAAAACATGTAGGACCCTAAGGCTCAGCATCCATGATAAAAGTGAATCCTCTTCAGGGCAGGCTCTACAATGCTTTTTGCTCTAAAGATTGAGATCAGTGATACATTTGGGGCCCCTTAATGAGCAGCTCTGGACAAGGAGTTTTCCAAATGGTAGAGCATGAGGAAAAACTGCTAGAGAAAGCAATTGCAGAGCCAATACATCTTGACTGGTAACTTTTAGTAGGAGGTAGCTAGGTAACTCAGTGGATAGAACACTGGGCCTGGAGTCGGGAAGCTCTAAGTTCAAATCTGACCTTAGATACCTGCTAGCTGTGTGACCCTGGGCAAGTCACTTAACTCTGCTTCCCTTGGTTTCTTCATCTATAAAATGAGCTAGGGAAGGAAATGGCAAACCACTGCAGTATCTTTGCCAAGAAAACCCCAAAAGGGGTTATGACGAGTCAGACACGAATGAACCACATTAGTACATTGAAGTCCTGAGATTTAGGAACTAGCAAAGTGTTTTTTCCAACCTGGTCTACACTCAACTATGCAGATACCAGAGGGGAAAAAAGTTATAGATACTACAAAACATTAGGTATCAAAAAAATAATTCATACGTTATTTAAAGAGTCTGACACCATAACTCAGAAGAAACAAAGTTTTTCAAAAGACTATGCATTCAGGTTCATTTAGTGGTTACTGTAAAGAACCCAGTACCTAACTACATGAGCTCAAGAAAGGGTTCCAGATTGCTGAAGAAAATTCATGTGAACTTCCCCATGGAGGACCCAGGGGAAGAAATTGGCAAGAATTACACAGGATAAGAAGACTTAGATAGGTTGCAATCTGTACCAGTGAAGGGAATAGCTATGAGAATGAGCTAGATGACATACTAAAGAACTGAAAGAACTGAAAATGACCTTTTTCTAGAGAGGCCAGAATCTAGTCTGGGAACTCTTTCCATAGATTGGAAAACCATGCTTATGTAATTCTTATTCTCCTTTTCAGATTTTCTCTGCTTGCAATGGAAAATGAGATGAACTCAATTATTAAGGGAGGAGCTGCTTGGATTAATTGAAACCATTTCTTCTAATGAACTGTCCATGTGGTTTCTTGACAAAGAAACCACTGATTTCCAGAGCCAGGATTTATGGACCACAGCACTTGAAAGGATTCTGAAAGTCTATTCTTCCCACCTTCAGGGAAGGTTATGCCTACATACTCCCAGATAAATGAGAGAAGACTATGCTGCTTTAAAAACTCTCCAGAGAAGATAATACAGCCTCGACTGTCCAATTTTTTTCCAATGTCAATAATTATGTAAGAAATCTCTTCTTTTTAGCTAATTTAAATTAGGTACCTCATATAATCATAGGTCAACATTTCTTATTCATCTGCAAACCCCTTTCAACAACAATAAAATATATTATGAATCCCCAGGGTAATTAATATACTACTTACAATATTTTGCAATTATTTACTGCTTAAAGCACAATTAAGGAAATTTTAGCATGAATACCTTGGACCAGCAGCAAGAACCCCTAAGGGGCCTGGGAAACACTAAATGAGAACCGCAAGACTAGAAGGAACTCCAAGACGTTATCTAATGTGTGACCTCGCCTTTGAACTAAACTCTTTGCCGAAATAAAAATTTTCCCTAAGATCTGGCGATATATTGCATAGTCACACAACGATTATTATAGTTACATCTCATTATCATTATAGTTCTTGTCAATATTTAACCAAATTCTCTCTTCCCATAATATGACTTTGTGTATGAAAGACACTTGACACAAAAGGGCTTGGTACACTTAAGAAGGGATCTCTTTAATCTCTAGTTTATTTAACCCCACCCAAGTAGCACAAAGAAATAATGTTTGCACTTCCCTAAGTATAGCCATCAACTCTAGTGTAACCAATTTGATCCATTTGCCCCCATCCAGGTGTGAGTTTGGAATATCTGTGTGTAACACTCCCAGTAGAGTAGCCATCATTCCCCCCTTATAGATGTTCAACCTCACAAAGCATCAGAGGAGCAAATTTTATTTACACGGTAAAAGTAAGTAAAAGACACAAAAGTAAAAGTAAAAGACACAAAAAGGATTTGTACCCAAGTGCATAGAAAATCAAGAGGTCGCCCATTCCCCTTTTCAATAGACTTCTGCTTCTCTGCAGGGGAGGATGTGTATAGTTATCACAACCTATAGTATTACCATGGGTAGGACATCCAGCAAGAGTAAAGAACTTGGAATTCAATAAAGAGCCTGATACCTCCCCTCCAGGAATCTACATAATGCCATTGATTTACAGTATAGCCCAGTTTGGGAGCCCTGTGTGAAGGAAAGAATCAGTTTTATGCCTCAATGTCCTGAATTTGCCTTATTTTGTCACCAGTCTCTTTCCTGTCAACCACTACCTTCCATTCCCATAAGGCATTTTGGGTCCCTATGGCATCAATCACCACTTGGCTCCTGGCTGGTAATAAGGTCCTTTTTCCTACAACTACTGTCCTC
>NW_027186492.1:13471267-13540498 GCF_028583685.1 Petaurus breviceps papuanus | reverse complement strand
GGCTCCTGGCTGGTAATAAGGTCCTTTTTCCTACAACTACTGTCCTCAGTTAAGCCTTACTCTTCCAACTCCATAATACTTTGCTTTCTCTTCTCCTTTAGATGGTCTCTGATATTTTGGGGATATAATAACCAGGGCCAGCATGCCTCCAGACTCTTTTAAACTTTCTCACTCTTCCTAACCCACTAGTCAGAATGTATCTGGACTGTTTAATTTCCTCAGGTCCCATAGTTCTGTTCTCCACTCAGTCTCCTCAGATAATAGTGGGGACCCGCTCCTACTTGAATAACCCCAACATATGTACATTTTCCACTTTAGTGGGAATCTTGATTACCTCCTTTCCTCCCCAACATTTGGACACTGCACTTCTCACTGAGATCTGGGCTCTGAAGGGCTGCTCAGTTCCTTCTCCTCACATCTTCCCATTCCCCAGAAACTTCTCCAAGATTCTTTAGAGATCACTAAAAAAGGGAGGGCAAGATCAGTGACTTCCACTGGCTACTCCCAGAACATGTACCTATGACTTAGGAGAAAGAAAAGTAACCCGACTACAAGAGGGAAGATTCATGTCCCTCCTGCCATATAATTTAAGCTGAGTCCTTATTGTCTTAACAGATCAGTTCTTCTAGAAGCACAGGAGTGTCAGAGTCCGAAAGGACATCATTATCATCAGTCCTCTCTCATTAAACAGATATGAACACTGAGCTATACCATTTGCTCCCAATTACGCTACCATTCATAGCAGAAATGGAGTTAGAACCTAGGTATTCTACCTCCGAGACTGGTACGCTTTCCACTATGGAATTATTCCATGTTCTTACTGGACTTCTCAAAAATCATGTACTTTTTTCTCCCTCACAGCAATTCTCCTTATTTTATTAAACAGGTGTTTTAAGCACCTTCTCCCCTCCCCCCCGCCTGCTCTTCAAATATTCTATGTGAAATTGGGGAACCTGAGCTCAAATCTCAATTCTATGACTTACCACCTGTGGGACCTTAACCAATTAAGTTTTCTAGGCTTTCATTTCATCATCTATAAAACAAAAGGGTTGGTCTAGCACTCTAGCTGATCTCCGAGGACCATCAAAGATCCAAATCTGTCATCTCCCACCTTACTCATTCTTTCCCATTCCTCCAATTGACCAAATCTAATGTGAATTATCAGCAGTGCAGAGCAAAAGAGAGAGCTGGCCTTGGCATCCAAATGCCCTCAGGTCAAGTCCAGCCTCTGACACTTATGTGAGTGGCAGCTAAACAGCACAGTGGAGAGAACACTGGATTTGGAGTCAGTAAGACCCAAGTTCAAATAATGGCACATATCTCAGAGGATTGTTGTGAAGATCAAATGACCTATCATACTGAAATCACTTAAAAACAAAGGGTTATGTGTTATTGTTCAGTCATTTTCAGTTCTGTCCAATTCTTCATGACATATTTTGGAGTTTATTGGAAAATATATTGAAGTGGTTTGTCATGTCCTCCTCCAGTTCATTTTATAGGTAAGGAAACTGAGGTAAACAGGGTCACATAGTGTTTGTGTCAGAGTCAAACTTGGGAAAATGAGTATTCTATCCTCTGTGCCACCTAGCTGCCCCAAAGTGTTAGATAAATGCTTGTAGTTATAATAATAATTATTATTTTTTTATTATCTTATGACCTTGGTTAAGTCACTTAACTTCTTACTACCCCTCCTCCCGGCAGCTCTCTCTAAGACTTTAGATTGCAGATATCTACATTGGTATAAAGTGTTTCCTCACCAGGGGGTTCCATAT
Source organism: Petaurus breviceps papuanus (assembly GCF_028583685.1). Taxonomy (NCBI): domain Eukaryota; kingdom Metazoa; phylum Chordata; class Mammalia; order Diprotodontia; family Petauridae; genus Petaurus; species Petaurus breviceps. The sequence goes on along the minus strand of NW_027186492.1, from coordinate 13,538,726 downwards.
GTCAAAGAAATCACAGAGCTATTCTTTTAAAACATATATATAAATTATAGCGTTATTTTCCCAGATTCTGATCACATACTACATTATTCCCGAACTGGCATTGCTTACAACAGAACTGTCTATGATACTGTGAAAATGTCAAGCCACATGAGTTCTCTGATCACACCCTCTAAAATGCCACTTATGTTCCCGCACTGATAACTATTTGGCTTACTTCCAGGCAGTGCAAGAGTATATTTTTTAAAGGATTCTTTCAGTCAACACTTGTATATATGGGCTTCAGAAGACTTAATGGACCTACTGTGGAGAAAAGTATGCTGTTTTACTGTTCAAAATGTGTTTTGATCTGTTGGTACATTTAAAAATAGGTTTGAAAGAAATGAGTTTGAAAGAGTTGCCTTAGCAGCTGTCTGACTGATGGAAGAGTTGTTAAACAATGGCCATTATGTACAGAAGTGCTCATAGAGCACAGTTTTTCAAACTGTGAAGTATGTCCCACTTACTTGAATCCCTGGGAGGAAGGGGAGACATGAAGCAAAAAATCAAAATTATTTAGTATTTCAAGTACAACACCTCCTACATAAATAGGTCTTATATAGAGAGATCCATTGTTTAATTTCATTAATTTTTTTAAAGATCTTATGTAATGGATGGGATTGACTGATGAGGTCCCAGTCCTTAAATCATATACCATATACACATGATATGTAGGCTTAGTGAGCCTGCTTTCAGAAATCCATGATGGAAGGGCCTTTTCTATCCCTGCTTCAGAGAAGGTGTAGGTATTCTCTTACTATTTCCTTTTGGTTCACTGCATGATAACGAAAAGCCTTCTAAATGGATTCTGGGACAGAACTGAGAATGCATACAGAACAGACTCTTTTTGTTTTCCCTTGTGGCTTTCAAGTGAGGAAGAAATGTTGTGGGCCTCTGGGTGGAGAGAGATGTAGAGGCCCGCAACAGAAGTGGGGATGGTCTGCCATGAAGTTGCCTTACCTCCCCATCACTCACCATTATGGCAGTAAACACATAGTATTGCTGTGGCTTTTCTCTCCTTGTGCTTTTTTTTAAAAAACTGGAAAACTTTTTATTTCAGGTGGAGTGGGATAGCTGGACACAGTTTAGATGATTCCAATTTTGTTGGTAACATCTAAAGCATCACAGATCAAAACATATTTTGAACAGTAAAACAGCATACTTTTCTCCACAGCAGTCAGACACAGGCCTTCTTCTCTCCATCAGACTGGATCAGTGTTGACCTGGGCCACATGAATGTCATACTGCTTATTTACTTGATCTGATGCTTGTTGACCTTGACATTCACAATGAAGACTAAGGTATTGTTGTCCTCAATCTTCTTCATAACAGACTCAGTGGTCAAGGGATGCTTAATGATGGCATAGTGATCAAGCTTTTTTCTCCAGGTGGCACTTTTCCAAGGGTATTTGGGGTGCTTCCGAAGTCTTAGTGTCTTGGGTCGCCAGAAGGTGGGGGATGTTCAGATCTTCTTTTTGTGGCTATGGACACCCTTCAACACCGACTTCTTAGCTTTCAAGGCCTTGGACTTGGCTTCTCTCTTGGCGGGGGGGAGAAATAATGGTTTCCTTCTTTTCTTTCAGTGCGATCTTGGGGGAAAGGGCTCATGTGCTTTTTTATTTCCTGATCTTGAGTGAATGAATATCAGAGATGGAACAGAACAAGTTATGACCTTGAGAGCTTTGAAAGACTTAAAGAGTCATTAAAAGCTCCCTCCACAACCAAGGCGGTAGCATTAGCCACATCTGGTGAGAAGGCAGACCTCAAAAGCAACCTGCTTGATTCAACCTAGCAGTGAACAAAACCTGACATCCAAGATACCAAGTCCTGTGGGCAAGAGACTGTTGATTAGCTATGCCAATGATTCATTAGCTATGCCACACCCAGAAGTGAACTTGGTGGGACTCCATAAATGGAGAAAAGGAAAGAATAAAACTCTTTCCAAGGACCAGGGTGCATAAAGAGGAGAGTAAAGGGGTGGCTAGGTGGCACAGTGAATAGAGCATAGACCCTGGAGTCAGAAGGACCCGAGTTCAAATCTGGCCTCAGACACTTAACAGTTACTAGCCGTGTGACCTTGGGCAAGTCACTTAACCCCAATTGCCCTGCCTTTCCCCCTCCAAAAAAGCAAAAAAAAAAAAAAAAAAGGAGAATAAGCTCCTGTTCTGGGTGGTTTTTATACAATGGTCCTTGCTATATATCCTCAATAAGGATCCTTTTGTAAAAGTTAATTGATATTGGAAAAATGTCAACTAACTGATTGTTATATGAAGAAAACATATGAAATGGGGTATTATGGGAGAAGAAAACAATTTGTAATCCCTCAGATTGAGAGCCCCAACAGGGAAAAGTAATAAGTGACCTCTGGGAACCCAACCTGCCAATCTAAATGGGGTTGTGAGAATGAGCCCAGTGTTTGTGCCACAATTAACATTTATTTATAGCTTTTGTTTTTGCATCACATTCACTTAAAAATATATCATTGTCCTCTTCCCTACCCAGCAAAACATCTCTTGTAGCAGATTTAAGAAGAAATTATTTTAAAAGTCAGTTCATTAATCTACACAGAGACCCTGACATTATATATAATATTACATAGCCCTGCCCTGTCTCCATGAAGGGAAAAGGGTGCATTTCTCAACTCCTCTCAAGAACCAAACTTGATAATTATAATTACACAGGACAAAAAGTTAATTTTATTTTTCCCACTTGCATTGTTGCAGTTATTATGTATATTATTATCACGGTTCTTATTTTACTCTGCATCAGTTATATCTTCCTATGCATCTCTAGATTCATCATACTCATAATTTCCTATAGATACCAACTTTTTTCATGAAAATAAAGTTCAACTCAAAATCATCATAAGTGAGATTCTCAGCAAATCTACTTCAGTGAATGTGGCATGGCAATTATGTGATACAGGACATGTTCAAATAAGGCCAAATTTCAACTGAAACATGTTGAATGTTGTTCCAGGTATACACTGCCACCATTACTCATGTCACTGTTATGTTAGCTGTATATGTACAAGAAGGGTAGAAAAATCGAACTTAAAAAACCTTTGTACAAAAGTTTAAAACATATATATTCATTTTGATATGTACAATAAAATAAGCTGATTTGCCAAAAAGTTGTAACTTTTTTTTCCCCTTTTTGGAGGGCAGTTGGGTTAAGTGACTTGCCCAAGGTCACACAGCTATTTTTTGTGTGTATGTGTTAAGTGTCTGAGGCCACATTTGAACTCAGGTCCTCCTGACTCCAGGGATAGTACTCTATTCACTGTGCCACCTAGCTGCCCCAAAGTTGTAACTTTTTAAAAATTAAAATAGCAAGAATAATTATGGAGAATCGTTTGAATTTTGATAATTTAAATTAAAATATCAAATTGTTTTTTTATCATTTTAAAGTGAAATAATATACCTTTGTTATGGTTAAATATGTAACCAGTTTAAAGAAAAAAACCATATCAGGAAAACTGAAACTAGTACAAGGAAACAGGAAGACAAATAGCAGAAATACAAAAATATGAAGTAAAAACACAAATTCGGGGGGACGGAGTCAAGATGGCAGAGCAGAAGCAGGACCTCTGCTGGGCTCCAGCTTCCACCTTCCCCAATCCATGTAAAAGGAGACTCTAAACAAACTTTGGAGCTGAAGAATCCACAAAATGACACAGAGAAGCTAACCTCCCCAGCCAGTCAGGCCTGCAGGAATCGGCCAGCGCAGTGCTCTGGGAGACAAGCCCAGCCCCACTTGGAAGCTGTAGCCCCAGGGTGGGCCTGACCAGCCACCAGCCAGAGGGACCCCAGATCAGCAGCAGCTGTGGCCATTTCCAGAACTATCAACACATAGATGCGAAGGACAAAGTGAGAGGTCAGTGCAGTCTGGACTTTGGGACCCAGTAAGTGGGAGTACATGGCTTTTGCCCCTGGGAGGAGAAGCCACTGAGATGCCAGCACAGCCAGCCAGCCACAAAGGACAGCTTCAGATCCTGGCCTGCAAAGTATAGGGGGACCAAGCACTACTCTGAGGGGTAATCGCTCTTGCTTTAACCTTCTTGGATCTGGATTGCAGTCTAGGATGAAGGTCCTGAGGTGTGTGTCCAGCTTCCCAGAGCATGTAGAGACCTCAGAGAGGGCAACCATCTAATACCTCCAGCAGCTGAGAAAACACCAGCATTTGGGACGAAAGCTCCCCTGTCTGGTGGCAGAGTCCTACTGTGGCAAAAAGCCCAGGGGTCAAGTGACTGAGGGGCGACATGACCGGGCAAAGGAAGCAAAGCAGACAGAAGATTCCAACATTAGATTCCTATTTGGGGGACAAAAAGGAGCAAAGCATGAAATAGGAGGAAGACAGTGAAGTCAGAACTCCTGCACCAAAAGCTTCAAAGGAAAATACGAGCTGGTTACAGGCCACAGAGGACCTTAAGAAGCAGATAAGAGAAATAGAGGAAAAGTTGGGAAGAGAAATGAGAGCAATGAAAGAAAATTATGAAATGAGAGTCAACAGCCTGACTGAGGAAAATAACGCCTTAAAAAATAGACTAACTCAAATGGCAAAAGAGGCTCAAAAAGGCAATGAGGAGAATGCCTTAAAAAGCCGAATTTGCCAGATGGAAAAAGAATCTCAAAAGCTCAATGAGGAGAATAATTACTTCAGAATTAGATTGGACCAAATGGAAGCTAATGACTTTATGAGAAATCAAGATGCTATTAAACAGATCCGAGCAAATGAAAGAATAGAAGGCAATGTGAAATATCTCATGGGAAAAACCACTGACCTGGAAAATAGATCCAGGAGAGATAATGAAAAATTATCGGACTACCTGAAAGCCATGATCAAAGTAAGAACCTAGAAATCATCCTCCAAGAAGTTCTTAAAGAAAACTGCCCTGATGTGTTAGAACCAGAGGGCAAAATAGAGGTTGAAAGAATCCACTGATCACCTCCTAAAAAAGATCCCAAAAAGAAAACTCCTAGGAATATTATAGCCAGGTTCTGGAATTCCCAGATGAAGGAGAGAATATTACAAGCATCTAGGAAGAAACAATTTGAATATTGTGGAAACACAATCAGGATAACCCAGGATCTGGCAACTTCTACACTGAGGGATCAAAGGGCTTGGAATATGATATTCCGGAGGTCAAAGGAGCTAGGATTAAAACCAAGAGTCACCTACCCAGCAAAACAGAGTATCATGTTTCAGGAGAAAATATGGTCATTCAGTGGAATAGAGGACTTTCAAGCATTCTTGATGAAAAAATCAGAGTTGAATAGAAAATTTGACATTCAGATACAAGAAGCAAGAGAAGCATGAGAAGGGAAACAGGGAAAAGAAATCATAAGGAATTTATCAAAGTTGAACTATTAACATTCCTACATGGAAAAAAAAATTGTAACTGATGAAACTTTTCTCAGTATGAAAATAGTTGAAGGGAATAGAAATATATATATATATATATATGTATATATATATATGAGGGTGTACAGGCATATGAATATATTTATATATGTGAATGTGCATATATATGTTTACAGGTATACATAGGGCACAGGACCAATTTAACAGGAAGGGATGATACTTAAAAGTGAAATTAAGAGGTGAGAGAGGAATATAATGAGAGGAGATGGGGAGAGACAGAATGGGGTAAACTATCTCATATAGAAGAGGCAAGGGAAAATGGTTACAATGGAGGGGAAGAATAGGAAGACAAAAAGGAATGGGTCAACCTTATTCTCATTGAATTTGGCTTAGGGAGGTAATGACATACACACTAAATAGGGTGTCTCACCCTACAGGAGAGTAGAGGGGAAGGGGATAAGAGGGAGGATGATGGAAGAGAGGGCAGGCTAGGAGGGAGGGAAGTTGGAAGCACCCACTTTTGAAAAGGGACAGGATCAAAGTAGACAATAGAACAAATCGGAGGGAGGGAAATATAGCCAGTATTTTACAATATATCTACTACGTTATTGTTTTGCATTAGCCACACATGTACAACCTATACTGAACTGCTTATCTTCCCAGTAAGGGTGGGTGACAAGCGAAGAAGGAAATGAATCTGGAATTCAAAGTTTTAAAATCAAATGTTTAAATATATATATATATATATATATAAAGAAAAATGCTCTCCTATGTATATTTCCTTGCTATAAAAGTTAGGTTTGATGTGACCCAATGAAATATTTCTTAAATGAACCTTTATTTATTATGTGTCAAAAAAATTATTCCAGAAAAAAATTGATAGTTATAAAAAACAAAAACAAACTTTATCAAAAATTGTATCTGTCACATCAGAAGAATTATTTTATTACATAAGTTTACTAATAGAATTGCTAAGTAGAAAATGACTATTCGATAGGAAAAATATGAGTAATACTAGAAGTTATTAATGTCTGAAGCAACCTGGTGAATTATATGCAAAGCAACTTCAAATGGTTTCATTTTCAGATAATACTGTGAAAAGGGAAACTGACCATGTGTCTGAAGATCTTTATGATAAATTTAGAAACTTTACATTTTCTATTTTCCATTTCAAATGAGTTCAGTAATGTATGTAAAGGTGCTCATTCATTGTCTCCTTAATTGAATGAATCATTTATTAATCAATTATTTATTAAATGCCTACTATGTGCCAGACACTATCCCAAGTACTGGTGATATAAAAACAAAAGAGAGTCCCTACTCTGAAGGTGTAATGACATGCACAAGCAGCTTTCCAGAGGACTGCTACTGTGAACAGATTTTAAGGTTCTGATTATACAGTATAGTGAACAGTCTATTTAATCCATAACAAATCAAAGCAAAACATTCACAGAAAATCAAGGTACAGCATTCACAATACTACAACTTATATTCACAAACAGCTTACCATGAAAATGGCCACACAGTTTTCACCAAAGTGGTCACAATATTTAGAACAAAGAACAATCATCTCAAAGTACAATAGCCAAAGTCTTCCACTCATGGGACACACTTCAGTTAACTCAATCAGTATCACAATATAGTCTCAAAGTACAATAGTCTAAGTCTTCCACTCACTTATTCAGCAATCAATTACTAAGTATCATACACAAACCCTTCGCCCCTACCTCACTAGTAAACTACAATTTCATCATTACTCAGTACCCATGGAGAGGTTTTTTTCATCTTGACTTGGGGCCTGTTCTCAGATTCCCTGGCTCCCCTTCCATGGTCCCAGATTCTACCTGGATTCACCAGACTGTCACCTGGGTTCAACGGCAGACAGCTCCCAGTTCCTTGTCCAGATCTCTGGGTAGGTCCTGCTCCACACTGAAGTTCACAGGGTCCAGTCCATCTCCAATCCTTCACAATTTCTGCTCCCAGGAATTCAAGGCTCAACCAAGCCATAAACAAAGTCTCAGCATCCCAGTCATGCTTCCTCAGTCTTCTGCTTCCTTGGTCTTTTCCTGGGTTCCTCCTGGCTCCTGGTTCCTGGGCTCCTGTTCAGAAGAAGCTCCACCACCACAAGTTCTCAGGAAATTCTGGCTCAGTTCTCCATTCTCTCTTCTGTAGCTGCTCTGCCACCAGATGCTGGTCTCAAGAAATTCTGCACCTCTCTGGGGCTTTTCTTATATACACACAGCATTAGCTTCCTATTATGTCAGCAACAGGAGACAAGTTCATACCTTCTGTTTCCCCAACAGAGGCTTGATCAGTTACTAAGTGCTAAGTACCTGCTACCTTGCCAATACAAAAAGGGGTCTTCAAATTCAAATTACATTACCATTACAGGAACAGTTGGAAAAGACAACATGCAAACATATATGTACAAACAAGCTATATACAAGATAAATTGGATATAATCAACAGAAGTAAGGCACTGGAATTGAGGAAGACTGAAAACGGTTCTCTGTAGAAGGTAAGACTTTGGGAAATAGAAACAGGGGAAAAGTGTGCTGTGTAAGGAGACTGAAAAGGTAGGGAGAGCCAAGTAATGAAGTGTTTTGAGTGCCTAACAGAGGATTTTATATATAATCGAAGCCTTAAAGCCCACTTGTAAGGGACTCTCCCCTCATTTGTGGAATTTAATAACCAGTGCCTTTTTGAGGGGTCAGGTACAGTTGACAAGAACAGAAGAAAAGAATGATCCCATCTCTTTGGGTTCTTCTGGCTTCCAGCTTCAAGAGAGATGATCTGCGTTTGCCAATCTCTCTTCAATCCCCCTAAAGGGAAAAATATCCTAGAAGATGCTGACATCTAGAGGAGTTGGCGGTCTCTGTCATGTCACTATCCACATCTTGGTATATTAGAGACTTTGAGGAATTTCCCCTTTGGGTGAGATCTGGGACTTTCTTGGTTGAGCTGGATTATTTCATTCCCAGATGGAGTTCTCATCTATGTTATTGTCTGTTACATATTCTCACATGTATATTATTTCTGTTTTTGTTTTGCTATCTACTTAGATAAATGGGTTAGAGACAGGAGAGTTAACATGGACTTTATACTGGCCGTATGACCTTGGGCAAGTCACTTTAACCCCAATTGCCCTGGCTTCTCCCCTCCAAAAAAAAAGATTGACTTCAAAATGGCAAACTCAATTAGATAAAAGAATAGTAGCATCTTCAGCAGAAATAGGAAAGTTTGGTGTAGTTGCAATTTTGACTTGCCAAGTTTGGGGTAACTATTTAGTTCAAAATGTTTAACAGACAATTGGCAATGTTGGACCAAAAGGCTATGGGACAGTTTAAAAAGCAGCTAGGTAGCACAATGAATGGAATGATCAGCCTAGAATCCAAAAGACCTGAGTTCAAATGTGACCTCTGATACAAGTTGCATGACCTTGAGCAAGTTATTTAATATCTTTTTGCCTCAGTTTCCTCAATTGTAAAATGTGGATAATAATAATAACCACCTCTCAGAGTTGTTGTGAAGATAAAATTAGATAGTATGTGTAAAGGGCTTACTTAGCACAGTGTCTGGGACAGAGTAGGTACTATACAAATGCCAGTTATTATCATCATCATTATTATTATTTTACATAGATCTGAGAGCTAAGATAAGGGGATGTGATTAAGTGATGTCTAAAGTTACTTCTAGCACTAAGTCCTGTAATTTTACTAATGGGAAATCTCCCTAAGAACAGGAAGATTGTTCCACATTTCTATAGAAAAGGTTCAGAACTCTCTCTAGGACTTTGACATCTGAGTCCTCTTCCTTTAAGGGCTCGGAGTCTCCTAACTTCTCTTGAAAATGAGTCAGGAGTTTTCCAAGAGATGCCATGTCTAATAAGTTTCTTTGCCTCAACCAGTACATTGGCAATAAACAACACTAGATATTTGTCCTCAGTAAATTCCATTTATGCATCTCCAGTTGTTACAACACTTGAAAAAACATTTAACCTCAGGTTCTCCTTTTCTCTGTTCAGTTAAGTGAGAATCAAAGTTCTGAGAGAAGAACAATGAAAAAAGTTTATAAAACTCTCTTTCTTGAATGATTTGGGTACCATATGACCTATGGACATGGGACTTGGTGAGATAACATCTAGAGTTAACTTCCAATCCCCAAAGTCCATGATCTGAGATAACTTAGAAAGTGTAGCTCAGAGTGTACAATTATTCAATTGTCCCTTTTATCTCCCATAACTGAAAATACCTGCTATCACATGATATCTGAGTGGTTCCCACCAAGTAGATGAGGCTTTTGGACTTTTTACATATCATGAAGTTGTTCAGCAACATGGCTCACAATGTCATGGAACCATAGGTTTAGAGCTAGGAGGGATCTGAGAGGTCATCCATTACAAATTCATTTTATAGATGAGGACACCAAGGCCTAGAGAAGTTAAGATTAGACAGGGAATGTGTAGAAGAATGAGGGTTTGACACCTAGTGCTCTGATTCCAAATCTAGAGTTCTTCCCACTGTACCACACTATTCAGTTGCCCAAAGTTTCACACTGAAGTGATCATGGTTAGCAAGTGGGGGTGGAGGTTGGGAGAGAGCATGGAGGTAAATCAATTGACTGCCTGAGGTTGCACTGATAAGGGAGTTAAACCAAATGACGTCTGTTGTCCCTTCTAGCTCTGTCTACGTTCCTAGGGACGGAGTCAAGTTTTCCCATGGTTTCAGCAACATTTAATAGTTCTTCCCTCTACCTCTCTCTGCCCCCATTTCTACCCTTATCACACACAGCCACATAAGCTACCAGGTGACTAAGATTCTGAACCCTCTCTCTTACTCATGCCCACAGTAACAGGTCTAACTTCTAGGCCAAGGGGTCTTAAGCTGGGTTCCTATATAGATTTCAGGGGGTCTGTGAAACTTGGATGGAAAAACAATATATATATATATATTTATTTATTTATTTATTTTTACTAACTTCTGACATTTAGCATTTCCAACAATTATTAACATTAGCAACACATACTTTTCTGAGAAGTCCTTCCTGAGAAGGCTTCACTAGATTGCCAATATGGTCCATGATGTCAAAAAGACTTAAGAAACCCTACTCTACATGGGAAGATTTACACAAGCTGATATAGACAGAAGTAAGCAGAGCCAAGAACACAACATACATAATGACTACAACGATGTGAATGGAAAACAGTTGTAAATGGGGTTCGGCATATGCCTAAAATGGAGGCATCCACTCCAGGGACCTGCTCCTGGGAGATAAGAGGAATGGTGTAGGGGTAGACGTCTGCATTGGTCAGGCATGTTATTGAGAGAAGTCTCTTTCCATTGGTTGTGTCTGTAACTAGTTGTATCTTTAAAACTGACTGGTTGGGACCCTCCTTCCATTTACTCAAAGTGAATGAATGTTGCCTAGGAAAGGCCACCTTTCCCTTTCCTTAAGAATTATGGCCCTGAGAAATGGGCTTGGGGTTTGGGTCTGTTTCATTTATTCTTTTCAGTTCTAGGTGAGGGAAGCAAGATCTCTAACCTGGGAGTTCAAGCCACAGGGACTTTGAAGCCCAGGATTCCAGGTTGGACGTCACAGTCAGCCCAACAGGAAAGAAATTAGGAGAAGCAGGAGCATTGGATGCAAGGGGGTGGAAAGGGTTGAACTTCAATCTCATGGGACTAATGCTCTGTAGGAACTGAATTAAGCTTGAGTCTAATTCCCTTTTCCTCCCTAGAGACTGAAGTAGTATAAGGGATATTAAGCTATCGAGATGCTGGGGGAAGCATGTTTATGTTTGCTCTTGTAATAATTTGGAAGTAAATATTCCTTTGCAAAAAACTAACCTCACTTAAGTGTGTAAATAGAACTGGAGTACTTGGACCTATATGATTAAGGCGATATAATCAGTGGGGGTTCCAGGCAAGTACAGAGCAGAGAGACCATATTAGCCCTGCTGCAGCCAAAGGGATCACATGGTAAACTAAGTCAGAATGTCCATGCATGGTCAAGTTCTCCTATGTCCCAGAAACAGGGTAACTCCATTTAGGCATTCATTTAACTGTCATATAGTCAATAGTGAGTGCTGCAAACTTACAGAGAACTAGCAAGATCCCAAGGAAGTGATGGGAGAAAATACCCTTAACCCACTCCTTTGCAGAGGAGGGAGGTTCATAGGATCTCCATATGAACATATGGGAAAATATTTTCAGACTTTTTCAATGTGTTGATTCATTTGTTTTCTGTTTATTTTTTTCTTTAAAAAATATTATTTGTTATATGAGATAGTCTCTTGGAATAATTCTAGTAATGTTCAAAAAACAATAGAAATAATTTTATTGTTTTTAAAGAATCCCAGCTTTAGGACCAAGGGCTCCAAACCTATTTCAGTCCCCTTTGGCTTTTATGAAACCTTCCCACACATCTATTCAATATGAAAGTAAACTAAATTCTAGACTTTATCATGCATATGCACATACAAAATTTAAAATATAGGGCATGGACTTGTGATTTCATTGGAATAAATCACTCTCTTTACCATCGTGGGTCATTTCAGAAGAAATGAAAGTTTTCAATAGTCACATAAAAATGCTCTAAATCAGTAACTGAAGAAATGACAATTAAAACAACTCTAAGGTACCAGGTCCCCATGCCTATCAGATAGAGGCAATGAAAATGGCAAATGCTGGAAGGGAATGTGAAAAAATAGGTAACTGATCCAACCATTCTGGAGAACAATTTGGAAGGATGCCCAAAGGGTTATAAAATTGTCTATACCTTTGATCCAGCAATGCCATTATTAGTCTGTATCCCAAAAGAGATAAAAGGAAAAGGAAAAAGATCTACATGTACAAAAACATTTATAACAGTTCTTTTTCTGGTGGCAAAGGATTGGGAATTGAGGGGATATCCATCAGGTGAGGAAATGGATCAATAAATTGTGGTATGTGATTGTGGTAGAATACTATTGTGCTATAAGAAATGACAAGGGGGATGGGGTTCAGAAAAACCTGGGAAAACTAGAATGAAATGATACAAAATAAAGTGTATAGAACCTAGGGAACATAGCATACAGTAACAGCAATCACTGTAGTGATAATCAGCTGTAAAAGTCTTAGCTACTCTGATCAATACAATACAATAGCCCAAGACAAATAAAAGACTCGTAATGAAAAATGCTCTTCCACCTCCAGAGAGAAGTGATAAACTTGAGAGCAAACTGAAGTATATTGTTTTTCAGCTTCTCCATTTTTCTTGCTTCTTTTTGCAACATGCCTAATATGGAAATGTTTTCCATGACTTCACATGTATAATGAGTATCATACTGCTTGCCTTCTCTATGAGTGTAGGTGAGACTAAAGGGAAAACTGTGTAACATTCAAATCTGGAATTCTCAAAAAAAAGTTTTCAAATGAATGTTTAAAATGTTTTTTTTAATGCAGGTCAGTAGCTTCTCTGCAATTTCTGTATGATTCTGGGCAAGTCACTTAACTGGTGTTAGCTTCAGTTTCTCCAGCCATAAAATGGGTATAGTAGCAGGACCTAGCTCACAGGGTTGTTGTGAGGATTAAATGAGAGATTTGTAAAGCTCTTAGCACAGTGTTATATATTATATCTGTTTGTTCTGTTCCCTTTCTCCTTTTTCTTTCCCCCCAGAGTTGCCTAGTAAGAAGTTGAGAGGCTTGTCCAAGTTTACGCGGCCAATATGTGCCAGATGCAACATTTGAACCTGGGTCTTTGTGCATTTGAGACCAGCTCTCTATTATGCCATGGTTATTACCTCTTTTTTCTTGCTTTTTTTTTGGAGGGCAATTGGGGTTAAGTGACTTGCCCAAGGTCACATGGCTAATAAGTGTTAAGTGTCTGAGCTCAGATTTGAACTCAGGTCCTCCTGACTCCAGGGCCGATGCTCTACTCACTGCGCCACCTAGCCGCCCTGGTTATTATCTTTTAAGAAGTGAAATAAAAAGATTGATTTTTCATAAAGAAAATTTCATTTGGTACATAAGTGTCATGTAATAGCTATTCCTAATAGTAGCATAAAGTTATTAAGTGTTTATCAGAATGCAGTCAAATACATTAGGTGAATGTATTTTTTTCCTGATTCTATTTTTTTAACCAACACTTTCATCTTGGGGACTATTTTCTTGCAGTTCTAAATTCAAATTTGTTTTTATTTTCAGTTCCCAAATTGTCTCCTTCCTCACTCTTCCCTCCCCACTCACTGAAAAGGCAAGAAAAACAAAATCCATTTCAAATACATATAGTTACAGAAAACAAATTTCTGCGTTAGCCGTTTCCAAAAAAACAAAAAGGCAAGAAAAATAAAGACAAGAAAATATGCTTCCAACTGCACTCTGAGTCTATCTGGAATACGTTAGCATGATTCATCACCAGTCCTTGGAAATATGGTTGGTCATTGTGTTGTTGATCAGAATTACTAAGTCATTATCATTACAATATTGCTGTTTCTATATAAATTGTTCACTTGGTTCTGCTTACTTCACTTTACATCATTTCATACAAGTCTTCCCAGATTTTTCTGAAACCATCCCTTTCATCATTTATTATAGTACAATACTATTCTACCACATTCATATTTGGTATAGTTTTTGGAAAGATAATCTAACAAGTCACATTCAGCTTCCAGTTTGTTTGTGGCTTGGGATTTGAGAAGAGGCCTGAGAATCCTGATTGACAGAGATAAGCAGTTATAAACAGAATTAAAGCCACATAATCATGGTTAGTAAGAATAGAGCCTGCTTCTCTGAAATTTTCTAACTTCAGTGACTGGCAACTGTAGAAATTGGTTAATTCATTTTACACTGGTCTGCTGTTGCTGAATTTTTCCTAGCTCCATATGAAAATCTGGAAGTATAAGAGCCATTCATAGTTTAATCCCCACTACTAAATATTATTCGTTGAAGTTTTGACATGCTCTATTTCCAACCTGGAAGAGTTCACTCTTCTTTAGACAGCTTAATCTGGCACCAGACTTAGTATGAACACCCAAAGGGCTTTAGCCCTATGCCCCTCAGTACTCTCAAATTCAAGCAATTTACCACCCTCAGTTCCCCTATAGGAGAAACTATATGTGTATTCTACCATGAGCAAAGATTAAAATAATGTTCCTTTTTAAAAAGTAGGGAGAAAGTTATGCATACTACTTATAGTAAAAAAAAAATCTAGATTGAGGATGGGTACATATTTCTCTATCCATTATCTGTGATCTGACTGCATTCCATTTTCCTGCCTGGTACCACTTCTTTGTTTTGTCTCTTTTCTAGGTCACAAAACCTGTGATGCCCTAAAGCCCAATTTTCTGCCTAATCATCACTTACCTTCCTGAAGAGTCAGAAACTAAAGAAATCAGATCCACCTGAGTGGACCCCCCCCCCAAATACAATACCTGACCCTGGTTGACTTTCCAGACCTGCTTTTATATAATGGCTGTAAAAAATGACCCAGAAGTCTTAGCAAGAGGTGAGTAGAACACCATGTCAAGACCTGGAGCTATCTTTACCAAGACTATCTTCTCTTGCCACCATTTGAAGACCATCATACACAAGGAAAAGCTACGTGGCACAGTGGGTAAGATTCCAGGCCTGAAGTCAGGAAGATTCTTCTTCCTGAGTTCCTCTTCCTCAGACACTCACTAGCTGCATGACCCTGGGCAAGTCACTTAACCCTGTTTGCCTAAGTTTCCTCATCTGAAAATGAGCTGGAGAAGGAGATGGCAAAACACTCCAATATCTTTGCCATGAAAATCCCAGATGGGGTCATGAAGAGTTGGGCACAACTGAAAAATGACTGAACAACATACACGTGGCTACCTGGTCATATCCCTTCTCCATCATTCCCCCAGGACATTAGTCCTGTTCCAGGATGAGCGGTTGATGGGCTTCCTTGTTTTAGAGATGATTACTATAATTCTCTTTCCTTTTGTCCCTGACTCCACACTCCCTATCTTCCTTTGCCCATCTCCAGGTAAGCCATGTGACCTCTCTCCCCATCCTTTTTTATATGTGATTTCATGTAGAGAGCTCCAGATGAGGAGCTTTCTCTTTGTTGAAACTTATAATCTTAGAAAATCGACTGGGAGACTGAAAAATTAAGTGCTTTGCCCAAGATCCTAAAGCTAGTATGCATCAGAAATCAAACGTGAACTCTTGTATTCCTGCCTGTAAGGTCAACTCTCCATCCACTTTGTCACTCTCCCTCTCACCAACCTTCACTTAAATATACCAAATAAAATGGCCAATTGCTTCCCAAATTGATAGCATCAGGTCTGCTAGGCAGCAGTACTACAGCAAATATCCCACTGACCAAAGCAGCTAGAGATGCCAAGTGTACAGCTGCTTCAGTAGAAATAACAGTTAATTTTCTACAAGGCTATAATGTTTTTGTTTTTGTTAGAATTAGGGACTAATAACACATGGGAGCAGTTTGGGTCTCTAGCGTAATTAATAGACCTTAGATCTGAATCCAAGGCTGGCCTGTGGTTGAGGGCAGGAGAAGCTATTGTAAAAAAGACTCCCAGACACACCAGCAGATTTCAATTGTACACAATGGTACTGGACATCTTCACGCCCCACCCTGTGGCCTGACACATTAAAAACTCCCTGGTCTAACTTGGAGGGTGCAGTTCTACCCTGTCTCTATGTATGTTTTTTTTCTTTCCCCTGAAAATATGGCATGCATTTTTTAAAGACATCAAGCAACTTTAAAGATCTCTGTATCTTTATTTTAAAAGGGTAATTAGGTACATGAACAGCAACAGGATGCCCTATGCCACAACATAATGGGAGTGGTAGCCAAACATTCTTTCTAGGTACAAAGGGAGGAAAAGGTTCTCTTTGGTTCTCTCTGATATCATCCCTGCCATTTCAGTTTATGCTAAAAATGAGAGACTAAGTCTCTCTCGTGGCTGCTAGCAAAAAATCATTATTAATGGAACTTTAATAAGTGTTCCAATGGTTTTTCACTCTTTCCCACCCTTCAGCTTGGCTACATGCCCTTTATGGCCTATCTATCTACTCTTCTGATCTCTGCTATTCCACATAAAAATATTGCTTTTCTGTTATACCCTTCTAGCCCAGAAAATTTATTCTAGATCACCAATTGTCTCTGACACAAATATTTTTACGTTTACATTCTATCTCCTGGCACAAAAGTACGCTTAGAGAATTTTTTTGCCTGAAATTGCCTGAAATTTACCTGAAAGTCTCTGCCCAAGAAACCTAAGAAAATCTTCACATGGTACCTCTTAGGATATTTGCAAGCATGAAGTTCCTAATATTACCAAAAAAAAAGATTTCATTAAATGAAGAAGAAAATGGTAAAACAGTGAACTGATGAAGAGTAAACAGAATGAGAAAAGCAATCTAACACAATGACAACACTGTAAACAGAAATGGAAAAAAAGAAAAATGAACATTGTATAATTATAATGACCAAGCTTGGCCTCAGAGCAGGTTTGAAACAGTGTACTTCCCCACACTTCCCTGCAAAGATTTAGAATATCACATATGTTCTCAAACACAACTGGATAAATTGGTTGCTTTTGTGCACCTGCTTTTATCCTTCTGTTTCTTTTCCAATCATTTTATAAACAACAGCTCTATTGGTAAGGGAGTGGGAATGGATATATTCAGAAATGAAAGATATATAACGAGATAAGACTAAAAAAAATTTAATAAGGCAGAAAAAAACAAATCCTTGAATGCATGACTATTAGTCCCCAAAATACCTATAAATCTCTAGAATCGTTTACTGCCTCCAATAAGATAATTCCTCTCAAGTAAGTCCCTAACCCCCAAAAGTCCTAGCCTTCCACTTCCAGCAGGTCAAAGTACAACCCAAGAAGGTATCTCTTTCTAACTTCCAGCATATGGTTATTTCCATAGCTATCCACAATGGCATCTGTATCAGTGGTGGTCCACCAGTCTGGGCAAAGAAACAATGAATCTTATCTTTGTGCCTTCTCTGCTGAACCAAATGAAGGCCAAAAAAATGGCTCCAAAAAATCATTTTATCTTCTTATTTCCATTGCTCTCATCCATCTTTTTCCCCTGACTCTTTCCCAGTTACCACTTGCATCCATCCCCAAGCTTATCTTGGTAGGAACAAAATGTATTTTCTCCAGTTACTCAGATATGAGGAGGGGAAGGAAAATATTCTACAACTTGCTACATTTTTCCCCTCAGTCAAAAATTTTTGGTCCCTGTAAATGATATACTGCATGACATTTAAACAAAATACATCTTATATATTATACATGATATACAGTTACTGTAGCCCAGAAAAGCCACAGTCCAATCTTCATAGTCCAGTAAAGTATCTATTCTCTAACCATACCCCTTTTTCTCTTGCCCTCCCCTCCTTTTCTCAAACTCACCATATCTGGATCTTCTATGCCTGAAATTTTCAGGCCAAAAAAAATTCCAGTTCCCTAGCTAACTGGCAGCTTCCCTGTTGATGGCTTCAGAGGAGAGGAAAATAGTCAGAACTGTTGAAGTGGGATCCCACCCCTCCCAATAAAATATTTCAGCTGCCCACATGCTGAGCATGAAGTGATACTAAACTCAAAAGTTCCAGGGAGAACTTGGCATAATTATGGACCAAGTCCTGGAAACAATTTTTCCATAGACCACTGTGGATTTCTCTCCTTCAGCCACAGCCAAAATGCCATCTTCCTTGCTTATGTCCCTGGTTTTATCCCTTCTCTACCATTCCTTCTTCCATTTTGGGCATATAAGCCTGGAAAAAAAGTAGAAAGACCACTGACTCTGGAGACAGAGGACCTGAGTTCAAATGACACCTGATCACCTTTGTCACCTTGGGCAAGTCACTTAACCTCCTTGGGTCCTGAGAGGATCAAATGGCCTGTGAAATTCCTTCTGTGTCTAAGATCTTATGAACCTCTGTCCTGGTCCCATTATGTGGGATTGGTGGGCTGTCCTAGTATGGAAATATCATTTCTGACTTCAATAGTTAAAAGGATTTGGCGTAGAGGAAAACAGTTCAACAGACTGTCCCAGTTTAAAAGGGTTACCTGCTGACCCAGATTTAGAGATGAATGTTGCCCTAGTACCTGTGTTAACTCTGGTTTTCCCTCCATGCATCTTTGAGGGTTCCTAGTTAAGTCAATGTGGCCTTCCCGTTAATATTGCTGAATAAAAATTGTTTTTAACCATTTTAATTGCTTTCAGTACTATCATCTAACTCTTCTCCAAAGCTCGTTTAGTCCTAGCAATGGACCTCCACATTAGTAAACAAAGTTCAACTCACATGCGGTCCACTTTACAAGCATTTAATCATTTACTCGCTCTCCTTCCCACAATACGATGTGCTAAACTGTGCCCACAGGCATCTATGTGCCACATTGGCTATATGGTCACCCATTACCTCCAGGGTACTATGTGTTAGTCCAGTCAGTGGCTGAATAGTCTAAGACACACCAGCTTTGACTTGCTGCCACTTCCAAAATACTGTTTCCCTGTTATTTATAGAGGACAAATCAAGATACTGTTTCCTTGTGATTTATAGTTTTCAGATATATTGGAAATCAGCGCAAGCACTGAGACCATGAACATTTGAGGGTTATCAAAGCTGTCTGCTTCCTGTAGGTGGGGCACAGCAGCCAAGGTTCTCACTCAAATATCAGCTATGAGGTAAATCCCGTGACATAATTCCTGGTGATATTTCAAGCATGTACCAGGAATGTCTCATTGGCTCCACTGAGCTTTCTGCTCTGAGTACTGCCAGTGCATTTAACAAGGTGTGATTGCAATTTTCTGGCTAAGGATCTCCTTGGGGTGGTAGGGTGTGGGTCTAACATGTCTTAATTTCTGCCAAATCAAGTGCTTCTCTCAATAACTCGTTCTCACAATCTCAACCCTGATTAGAGTAGACTTGAGCAAGGAAACCACAAACTGGGGAAAACTTTTACAAAGCATTCGGGTAGTTCTTCTTGGAAAACCTCTGATTACAAGTTGGATATGCCAATGAATTTTGACTCAGGAATATTTCTATTGATATATTTGCTATTGACACAACAGGCTTCCCAAAACAAACACCCAAGCAAATCTCCTCACAAAGATGTCAAAAGTAGTTAAGCAAAGCCAGCTAACAAAATTGTTATGTCTAGTTATATATGTGAAATTCTGCTTGGGAATTTACCATTGCTAATTGAAAAAATGTGTGCTTTAACTTTACAGTATAATGGCTACACTAAGTGTTACATTTTACCTAAATTTTGTTGCCAACCAATTTTCCCAAGTGTGTTTTTAAAATAATGAATCCTTTCCCGAGTTTTTATTTTCTAAAGGTTTTTTGAATAGTAATATTGTTGGTGTTCATTTAGCTAGACAGCTAGCTGGGTGGCACAGTAGATAGAACTCTGGACCTGGAGTCAGAAAGACTGAATTCAAATCCAACCTTAGACACTAAGAAGTTGTGTTACCCTAAGTCATTTAACCTCTGTTTGCCTCAGTTTCCCCAATTATAAAATAGGGATAATAGCCACTTATCTCACAGAGTTATGACAAGGATGAAATGAGATAATATTGATAAAGCATCTGGCACATAGTAGATGATTAATGAATGCTTATTCCCTTCCTCCCTACATTTGGTTAGGTGGTATCGTTCAGCTGTTTCAGTCACGTCTGAGTATTTGTGACCCCACTTGGAGTTTTATTGGCAAAGATACTGAAGTGGTTTGACATTTCCTTCTCCAGCTCATTTTACAGATCAGGAAACTGAGGCAAACAGGATTAAATGACTTGCCCAGGGTCACACAACCAGTAAGTATCTATGGCTGGATTTAAAGTCAATTCTTCCTGACTCCAAGTCCCACACTCTAGCTACCACACCACTTAGCTGCCCAGTTAGATGTTATGTTTTATCAGAAATGTTACAAAGATTGTCCCAATTAATTTTTCTCTCATTTTTATTTTACTTGTATTGCTTGGTGGAAAAGCTTTTCATGTCAACAATCAAAATAGTCCTTTTTGTTTATATAATTCTCTCTTTTTTACGACTAGTTAAGAATACATACTGCACTAGATCTCAAGTTTCTTCAACCTAGGGATCTGAAATCATCATAATGAGTTTTATAGCTACTGAGTGGTAGGTTTAGGGTATTCAACCAATAAACACTCATTAAGAACCTACTCTGGGAGAGGATTCTGGGAAGATGGCAGAGTAGGTCAGAAAATTCCAAACTCTCAAGATTTCCCCCCACAAAAGAGGTAAAATAGCACCTTAGGGTGAACAACATGCAGGTAAAAATAAATAAGTATAGGGACACAACAGGGTTCTTCCTGGGACAATTTGAGAAGATTAGAAGAAAAATTCCAGAACAGATTTGATCCCTGTGAAGAGAACATCTCCAGGATAGGGTCTGGACAACAAGCGGCAAGCCCTGGGGTCACTTGATTTGAGATGTTGCCTTGGCCCCAGCCACTGGAAGTTTTACCCTTAGGACAGTGAGGGGAGTTGAGGTCTAAGCTCAGAAGATCAAGGGAACCTCTGCTGATAAGGAACACCAGACTCAGCTATGCTACAGAGAGCAGTGGGGGTGATAAGGAACCAGAACATAACTAGTGAGCATAGAAGTAGTGGGCAGAAAGTCCCTGGCTGTGGGCACTTAACAAGAGATTGGATATTTGGTGTTGGTTCCAGGCTAGAGGGGAGAACTGAAGATTTGGGGCAAGAGGCACCACTCCAGGGCTAGAGGTGATTACAAAAATTAAGTTATTACCACTAAAAATGCACAGGCAAAAAAGAAAGAGTCCAACCAAAGAAAGCCATTGTGGGAATAGAGAAGACCAAGATGCTTCTTCAGAGGAGGATGATGAAGTAAAGAAACCCCCAAAGAGTAATGTCAAATGCTCACTTGCCCAAAAAGAATTGATAGATCTTAAAAGAGACTTTCAAAGTCAAACAACAGAGATGGAGGAAAAACTAAAAAAATAAGAATTCAAGAAAAACAAAAAGATTATGAAAGGAAAGTCAACCAATTAGAAAAGGAAATACACAATCTTGAGGAAGAAAATGACAACTTGAAAATTAGAACTGGGCAAGGTAAAGCCAGCAAAAGAGATCAAGAAATAATTAAATATAATATAAAAATGAAAAAATAGAAGAGAAAGTGAAATATCTTATAAGAAAGACAACAGATTTGAAGAATATATCAAGAAGAGAAAACATAAAAGTAATTAGACTAACAAAGTTATGATCAAAAAAAGAATCTTAATACAATAATACAAGAAATAATTAAGGTTTTGGAGGGGGAGGAGCCAAGATGGCAGCATCAACCCATAAATGCCAAAGACAAAGTGAGAAGTCAGTGGACTTTGGGAACAGGGGCTCCAGGAGTGCAGTCTGGTCTCTGCCCCCCAGAGGGAAAGGCTGCTAAGGGGCTGCTGTGTGGCTGCTTCAGAGCTCCTGGCCTCCAAATTGCAGAGGTACCAAGAAACCAGTCTGAGGGGTAACTGCTCTTGCTTTAATCCACTTGGATCTGGATTGCTGTCTAGGGTGGAAGTCTTGGGGTGTGTGACCAGTGTACCAGAGTGTGTGGAGGCTTCAGAGAAGGCAGCCAACTAATAGCTCCAGCAGCTGAGAAAACCCCAGTGATTTGGGACAAAGCTCCCCCCTCTGGAAGCAGAGTTCTACTGTGGCAAAAAGCTTAAAAGTCAAGTAATTGAGTGGCAACATGAGCAAACGAAGCAAAGCAAGCACAGCAGTCAAACCTTAGATTCCTTTTTTGGGGACAAAAAGGATCAAAGCATGGAACAGGAGGAATACAGAGAAGTCAGAACTCCTGCACCAAAAGCTTCCAAGAAAAATATGATCTGATTACAGGCCAGAGAGGAGCTTAAGAAGGATTTTGGAAACCAAATAAGAGAAGTTGAGGAAAAATTGGAAAGAGAAATGAGAATGATGCAAACAAATTATGAAATGAGAGTCAAAAACCTGACTGAAGAAAATAACACCTTAAAAATGGACTAACTCAACTGGCAAAAGAGACTCAAAAAGCCAATGAAGAGAAGAATGCCTTAAAAAGCCAAATTTGCCAGATGGAAAAAGAATCTCAAAAGCTCACTGAAGAGACTCATTCCTTCAGAATTAGATTGGAGCAAATGGAAGCTAGTGACCTTACGAGAAATCAAGATACTATTCAACAGATCCAAACAGATGAAGAAAATAGAAGGCAATGTGAAATATCTCAATGGGAAAACCACTGACCTGGAAAAATAGATCCAGGAGAGATCATTGAAAAATTATTAGACTACCTGAAAGCCATGATCAAAAAAAGAACCTAGAAATCATCCTTCAAGAAATTCTCAAGGAAAATTGCCTTGATGTTTTAGAACCAGAGGGCAAAATAGAGGTTGAAAGAATCCACCAATCACCTCCTATAAAAGATCCCAAAAAGAAAACTCCTAGGAATATTATAGACAGGTTCCAGAATTCCCAGATCAAGGAGAAAACATTACAAGCAGCCAAGAAGAAAGAATTTGAATATTGTAGAAACACAATTAGGATTACCCAGGATCTGGCAACTTTTTACACTGAGGGATCAAAGGGCTTGGAATATGATATTCCAGAAGGCAAAGGAGCTGGGATTAAAACCAAGAATCACCTACCCAGCAAAACTGAGTATCATGTTTCAGGGGAAAATATGTTCATTCCGTGGAATAGAGGACTTTAAAGCATTCTTGCTGAAAAAACCAGAGTTGAATAGAAAATTTGACATTCAGATACAAGAAGCAAGAGAAGCACGAGAAGGTAAACAGGGAAAAGAAATCATAAGGAACTTATCAAAGTTGAACTATTTACATTCCTACATGGAAAAACAATAATTGTAACTTATGAAACTTTTCTCAGTATGAGAATAGTTGAAGGGAATATAAATGTGTGTGTGTATATATATATGTATGTATGTGTATGTATGTATGTATGTTTGTGTACATTCACACATATGTCTATATAGGAGGGTATATGGGTATATGAATACATATATGAGTACAGGTATACATAGACAGATGGAACAGGACCAGTTGAATATGAAGGGATGATACTTAAAAGGTGAAATTGAGAGGTGAGAGAGTAATATAATGAGAGGAGATGGGGAGAGACAGAATGGGGTAAATTATCCCATATAGAAGAGGCAAGGAAAAACTGTTACAATAGAGAGGAAGAACAGGAAGGCAAGAGGGAATGGGTCAGCCTTACTCTCATTGAATTTGGCTTAGGGAGGGAATGAAATACACACTAAATTGGGTATCTCACCCTACAGGAGAGTAGGGGGGAAAGGTAGGATGGGGGATGATGGAAGGGAGTACAGGTTCAGGGGAGGGAAGTTGGAAGCACACACTTTTGAAAAGGTACAGGGTCAAAGTAAAGAATGGAACAAATGGGGGGCAGGATAGGATGGAGGGTAATATAGTCAATCTTTTACAATATATCCATTATGGAACTGTTTTATGTAGCTAAACATGTACAACCTGTATTGAATTGCTTATCTTCCCAGTAAGGGTGGGTGATGAGAGAGGAAGGGAAAGAATCTGGAACCCAAAGTTTCAAAATCAAATTTTTAAAATATATATTGGGGGTTTTTTTACATTCAACTAGGAAATAAGATATACAGGCACTGGGGTATAGAGATCCATCTTACCCTACTGGAAAGTTGGAGGGGGGATAGAGAAGGATATAGGAGAGAGCAGACTGGGAGAGGTGTTATACAGTGGGATCGCTGTTTTCGGGTGGTGGGTAGCGGAAAGACGGGGAGAAAATTTGTAACTCAAAATCTTGTGGAAATGAATGATGTAAACTAAAAATAAACATAAAATTTAATTTAAAAAAAACTAAACTTAACAGAAGATATGACATACCAGAGCCAAGAGAAATATAAGGTACATACCAAAGACATATTATAAGGGATTCAATAACAACAGGTTGTTTTGCTTTTATATATGTAAAATGTATGTCTAAGATTCTTATTAATAATTGGGTAGTTTATAAGAAAGATTGGGGAGAACCTGGGAGGATTGGGGAGGATATGAATTTTAAAAGTAAAATCATTTAGAAACAGCTGAAGAGTATTTTATACAAATGAGGTACAACTGGGAGAATCCATTCATAGGAATTAGATGGACAAGGAGGGCTGGTAGTTCTGGTAACCTACTTTGATCGGGAATGGGTTTAAGAGGCAACAATACATGTATATTTAGAAAAGTATAAAAGTCTTCTCAATTCAGAAGAAATAAAACAGCAGGGCATAGGGAGGGGATAGAGGACATGGGAGGGATCTTTCGAGGAGATGGAATAGGTAAAAGTGGGGTATAGAAGGGTGTTTAGATTTGTGGGAATGGGAAGATAGAGAAGGGAGCCTGGGAGGGGGGTAGGCAAGTAATAGAAGGGCAAGGTAGTAGGTAGAAATAGAGCAGAGTAGGCAGGAGGGATAAGAAACAAGACATATGCACAAAAATAAAAACAAAGATCAGGAATAGAATTTGAATTTGTTTGGGAAAGTATATCTTTATATATGTATGTATATGTGTGTGTGTGTGTGTATAACTATGGGGAAACATATCCAAAAATAATTGTAGTCTTGGGGGGGAGTGTATTAGCAATGCCATATTCACAATGCCTATAGAGATTACAAATATGCTGATATAATTATCCATCACAAAATACGTCATGTTTGCCATATGGGGAAATAAACTAGAAAATTTATTAAGATACCAAAAGACTGAGTCCCAAAACCAGAAAGTGAAAGCCATCAGAGTAGTTATGATATTGGCACAGGTAGATAAAGTAGAAAGCACCCACATTTTCAAGCCTTTATAACAGAACAGGCTACCTCAGGCAAAGGTCCTCCTCTCCCCACTCACAGCAACCACCCAGCGCGCTCCCAGCAGCTCCAGCCCCCGGCAGTGCTCAGCAGGAGTCCTAACTAAAAAAAAAAAAAAAGGGCAACCGCAACCGCTGCCAACTGCCAACCGCAGGACCGTTAGCTCGGCTTTCACTTTTTCTCGCTTTCCACTTTCTCTTGCTCTGCTATGTCAGCACGTCCATGGGGCATGGAAGATCTTTAAATCCCATAACCCTTACAGGGAGGGAAAAAAAGAACAAAGTAAAAAAGTGCACAGCAGAGAACAAAAGAAAACTTACAACGAAGCAAAGAAAAGATGTACAGTTCTCAACACAAAGTGTATTATACAAATGTGTATTACACAGGCTCTCTTGAAATGAAGATGTATTGTTACATATTTTGAATCCTCTCTTGTGTTCTGCTATGTACGTGACATGCTTTTTTTCTTTCTTTATATTTAAGTTCCAATATTTAAGTTTATGATATGTTTTTGTTTCTTTTCTCTATTCTGTATGTTTTGGAATTTGAGTCTAAAATAAGATTTTTTTAAAAGGGGGGGGGAAAGAACCTACTATGTGCTGGGCACTGTGCTAAGCACTGGGTAGTACTTCATACAACTGCATTGGACCTTTAATTTTTCAGTATAATATTCCATTATTCTGCCATTTCCAAAATGTAGTTTAGCTTCAGGTCAGCTAGATCCCTGAACATATACAAAAAAGAATTCTTCTATTTTTGCCTGTCTACTATCTAAACTTCCCTCCTCTAAATTTCCCTTTTTTCTTGAGGGCACCACTGAAATAAGTTCCAGGTATGGAATTTATTTAATTTTAAATTAAATTTTATTCTTCTTCATGAACTGTACTATTACCCAAATTCAACACTTCTCTCACTTTTTTGTCTTTGTACAAGCTGTCCCATGTGGCTAGAATACACTCTTTCAGGTAAGCCTCTTAAAATTGTTCTTCAAAGGCCCAGCTCAAGTGTCACTTTCCTCATGAAGCTGTCCCCAACTCCTCCCCTACTCACCCACTCCCAGGTATCAGTGTTCCCCCACTTCTTCAATTTTCTTTATATTCATAAAACAGTTTCTACCCAAGCCTTAGAACTCTTCTGCATGCTGCTGAATATTCAGGGGAAAACATAACTCTTAATTGTTTGAGAGAATGCTAAGTATCTGCCATAAAGGATATCAGTGGGTTCTAGAGACTATAGAGAGAGGAAGAAAGACTTTGAAGGATTATAGACCCTCAGTGCTGTGGACATGTATGAGAATTAACTCCATCACATACCTGACCTCAATGGCTTTGTGAGAAATAAATATTTCTCTCACACTTAATAACTAATTATTGCATTAGGACCAAGGTTTTTCCCCTTTTGTTCTTCCTTATCTAGAAACTAACCTCCTGCATGAGAGTGTTCTCTCTTTCCTGGTCTAACCTAGAACCTTATCTCACTCCAAGCTGAAGAAGTCATCTACTAGTGTGTTTCTTAGTATATTCTAATCTGCAGAACTTCCCCAATTCCTGATTATTGTTTTGCCTGGATAAATGAGCTTATTCATTATTGTTTGCGATATCTTTTGTGTAACTAGCATTTGATGTAGAGGAGATAAGATGGTAATTGTAAGCTAAAGGCTTTCTCCATCAATATAATGATCAGGTAAGTAATTTTCTGTATCCTATACTACAGATATCTACAGACATCAAAAAACTCCTCTTAGAGATTGTAGGAGAGACTGCTCAGCCATAGCTATCCCAGACCTTGCTGCTCCTCCTCCCCCATATCTTGGGGGGGGGGGGGGGTGTAATGGGAATGTAAATTTAAGATTTTCCCTGCCCTTAGGCCCTTTGATAGGCTTACGTGCACCTGGAGCCTGTCATGGGAGGTTTGTTTTTCAGGAGATACTTTGTGATTGGTCAAGAGAGTTGTGACATTCTCTGAGCCAGGAGAAGCCTATATAAACCCTGATGTGAGGCTTTGTTTTGGGGCTCACTTTGAGAAGTGTTGTGTGATTTGACCAGACGAGACTCTGGGCAGCTGTTGAGAGCCCCCTGGCTTTGAAAACCCAGATGTTGATGCTTCCCTCTCTGGTAACTGACTAGGTACGGATGTATGTAATGGTCAGACAGATGGAGGCCTGTCTGCTTGAAATGTTTCTCTGTTTTCTTGTAACTTTCGTCTGTGTACTCTGAAGTTCAGGGTGCTGACTTTTCCCCCTCAACTAGGTAAATGATATATGTTTGATTGATTAAAGCAAGATTGATAACCCATTTTGAGTTGCTTTCCTTCAGAAAAGCAGATCTAAGAACCTGGGCTGGCAGCCACCCTGGGCATGCTGGGGTGCTTGCTGCCACATGCAGGCAGAGCCATTCTAGTCTCTACAAAAGGCACACCAGATCTCAGATATCCATGCCACCCACAAACTATATCTATATATTCAGATATTTCTCATGTTCACTTTATACATCATATTTATTTGCAGTATCTTGAATCTTCTCCCAATAGAATATCAACTCCATGAGGGTGGGGACTGTCAGTTTTTGGACTTCATAACCTCACCACCTAAAAAACATAGTTTCTTGCACATAGTTGGGGCCTAATAAAGCTTTCATTAAATTCAAGGCCCACAGCACTATTTGTGCTTCTTAAATGATTACCATTTTCCTTGAGCATTGATATACTATGACTAATGAATTTTCCATTTCAAAAGTCCACAACATTTCAAATCCATCTATTCTGAGGCTAACAGTTACTTTGCAGGGTCTGATGCCTGCCACTCTTCATAGTGTATCTCAAGCAGATT
This sequence comes from Petaurus breviceps papuanus, assembly GCF_028583685.1. Taxonomy (NCBI): domain Eukaryota; kingdom Metazoa; phylum Chordata; class Mammalia; order Diprotodontia; family Petauridae; genus Petaurus; species Petaurus breviceps. The sequence continues at coordinate 13,510,638 of NW_027186492.1, read as the reverse complement.
TCTCCTCTCCCTCTAAGGCAAAAGTGCCTTCTGAAAATACTGGCAGCCTCTACACTAAATTCAACAAGCATTTATTAAGTACCTAATATTATTATTACATTACTACTAGTAATGCAGAAAGTCAGTGTAGTATAGTATTCCACTAGGACTAAATGCTTAGTACAAGAGGTATAAAATCTTATCCTAATTGACTAACTCCCTGAAAATTAAAATGGACCAAAGATAAATTAATGACTAAATAAAACAAGAATATTAAATTCAAATGAGTGGAAGAAATGAAGAAAAAATGAAGAATACCTCATAATTGACCTGGAAAAAATCAAAGGCAAAAATTCTAAGCTTCATTGAACCATTTGAAAGCCATGACAAAAAAAACCATAAAAGTCATATTTTACAAAATTTATGAATATAAATAGCCAAGAACTATTATAATCAGAAAGCAAAGAAGAAATGGAATGAATCTACCATATATCTCCTGAAAGGAACCCCAAAATAGTAAACTTCCAGGAATATCATAAATAAAACACAAAGCTTCCAAATCAAAGAAAAAAAATACTAAAAAGCAAAAGGCTTAAAACCAAAAATAATTTTCCCAGAAAAACTGACTAAAATCTCATAGTAGGAACAGAGACCTTTAATGAAATAGATTTCCAAGTATTCCTAACAAAAAGAACAAAATTGTGTAGAATCTCTGAAGACCAAATGCAGCAGTTAAAAAAAAACAACATAAAAGGTCAAACATTTTATCATAAAAGATTGTTCAATTATTAATTTTCAAAATTCTAATGGATGACATGAAATAAGTATCCTATCAGAACCCTAACATCATTAAGAGACATAAAATGAATTAAAACCCAGGGAGTGATTTTGTTATCTTTGATTATCTTAAAAGAAGAAAGGAAAGGGAGAAAAAAGGAATAGCTAAATAAGTGAGGGGTTGAGGGAATGGAAAGAACTTACTATCTCACATAAGCTGAGTGTACAAGCAGAAGAAAAGAAGGAAGGAGGGTGGGAGGGGAAGGTAGAGTAGATTTCACTTGAACTTCATTCATCTGAACCAATAAAAGTGTAATACATACACATGCACACACACATACAGTGAGAGACAGAGGACAGAGTGAGAGACAGAGACGGTGAAAATTTGGTGTAGAAATCCATTCCAATCAGAGAAATATGATGGAACTAGGATAGGGAGGAGGCAAGAAAAAGGGAATGACTAATCATAAGTAAAAGAAACTCCAACCTCAAAGAGTGGATAATGAATAAGAAGTTTAAAATGAAAGGAATAAAGGTCAAAATCTATGATTTGTATTTGGGCAAGACTAAGAGAAGAGGGGCATGGAAGAGAAGACTGAATCAAGTATAGGGCATTAGAGCTGGTAACCATTCTCTCACCACCCTCTTCTCTGTAAAGAGACAGTTGGGAGGAAAAGAGTAAAAAGCTTATGAACAGAAGAGAGGAATATATACAATTGTTGGGGGCCAGGAAGTAATGGTATATGGGCTAGTGCCTGCTTGCTTGATGTATGACCTTAAAAGGTAATGAATAGAGCTGTGGAAGATGATTGGCTATATGTACCTATAAGTTGCCCTGATGCGGAAGTTCAGGGCAGTCGCGATGTAGCTGAGCCTGAATAAACAACTCCTGCAAACCTCGGGTGCTCTGTCTGGTAATTCCTCCTAGGAGGCCGGTGACGACCGAAGAGGTGACGACCGAAGACTTACTATGGGTAAGTGAAAGGACGGGATATCAATAGCCCCCCACAACTGGCGCCCAACGTGGGGCGTGGGTAGGGTCCGAGAAGACCGTCTGGGCTGTAAACTAGCTCTCCAGACAGCCTCATCGGTAAAAGAGTACCGTTGAGAAGATGGGAGGGGCAATGAGTGCAGGGACAATAAGTGTCCCCGCAATTTTGCCGGAGGAGAAAGGAGTTATTGCCGCGCAGCTTTACAAAGTGTGCGCGAAGGGTGGCGTAAAGATACCAATAAGAACGTGCCGCCAGTTTGTAGAAAAAATATGGACCATCTGCCCCTGGATACAACATGCGGGGGTGCAGCCAGGCCGATGGGCCGTGGTGGGACAACAAATGGCTTCATATGAGGGAACAAACCCGGGGTCATTAACCCCAACCGATTTCACCGTTTATCCTTAGCAGGCTCCTCTAGTGAGGAGTCGGAGGAGGAATCAACTAGCCGACCTCCTCAATATCTGTGGGAGGAGTTGAGAGAAGCGGAGAGGGGATTAGAAAGCGGGGAAGATGGCGACAGCGAAGGAGCTGGCTCCGCGCGCTGTTCGCTGGGAACAAGAACCCAGAAGAGAGGAGACAGTGGCACAGCAAAAAAATAAAAAAGAGGAAGTGCCTGACTTCGATGCCTACAGGGCGTCGCCCAGAAAAAGGGAGGAAATCCCCACAGCGGGGGTGGCCGCCTGGGCTGAAGGAAGCCGTCCTCCTCCCTTCAACCTTGCCGGAGGCCCGATCACTTTTAAGAAGCAGATAGATAACACCTTAAGTCTCACCTAATTACTCTTTCTGGTTTAGGTGATTAAATTGTGGGTTCGAGTCCCACTGAATTACTCTGGTCTGAGCAATTAAATTGTGGGTTCGAGTCCCACTTAGTTGCTTGTTTAGAATGAGTGGTACATGTTTTGAGTGATTGGTACTGTGCACAGAACTGTTACGTGTCGTATCTTGTGTTTCTGTTGTGTTCTGTCCCTTCTGTGTCTTTGTTTGTCCTATCCAGTCATCAGGTCCATTATGGGCCAAGGGTCATCCACAGCCGGCCCGTGTACTCCTTTGAAATGCCTTTTGGACAACTTCACAGACTTCCAGAAACGGGTCTCTGGATATGGGGAGTCTGTGACCAAATTTAATTTAGAAAAGTTCTGTACCATTGGCTGCAACTGCAAGACATTCCTTTGAAATGCTGTATCTCTTTCCCTCCTTCTTTCCCCTGCTGCTGAGTGCAGGCTGGAAAGGGAGAGAAAGAGAGCAAAATATTGTCTTGTTTAGGTTATATGATGGTAAATGCAAGTGAAAGAGTATAGGAGAAATGTTAGGTTGGAATTAGAAAGAAATAAAGTATGTATATGATTTTAAAGGGGCTTTAATCAAAGTCCAACAGGAAGAGTAGACAGTAGTAAAAGCAAGAAAGTTTAAGCATGTAGCAAAGAAAGGAACATGGGTAGGAAGTTAAGATAGATATAAGTTAGTTGCTATTGAAAAGTGTGAACAGAAGTTTTAAGATCTTTAAAAGTTTGAAAATCTCCTCTTCATTCCACTCTGGCCAAGTGGAGTGAGGAGAGGGTGATGGGAAGGGGAAGGAATCTTTTCCCTCAGAACAAAGAGGCAGGTAGATTAACATTTAACTATTTCCTGCCTCACTTAAAAGAGAAAAGTTTTGTGTAACAATGCAACTAAAAGGCAACTGAATGCATTCTGGTCATCTTTAAAAAGTGTCACTCCTAATTTGATGCTAAAGAAAAGTTGGAATTCATTTTACTATTTGGCATTTAGGCAAATTGGAATATTTTCCAAGATTTGATACATAAGGTGAGGTTTTTGGGTTCTCTAGAACTGGGATAAGGGAGTAGGCGCCACTCCCTCTCCCCTTGCTAGGGAAGTCAAAGCTATCACTTTCAAAGAAGTTTCTAAGGAGTGGACACAAAATTTATTGGAGTAAAAGTTGGAACAGCTAAAAACATTGGGGGGAGGCATAGCAGCTATATTGAGGGCCCCTGGGGCATGCAGACGACCCTCTTTCCTTTCAAATCCCGGGGACCACAAACAAGCTCTGCAACTGTGGGGAGAGGAGAAAAGCCTCTGCACTTGGTAAGCCTAATTTTCTATCAATAATTTTGGTATGTGATGAATCGGAAATGCAATTAATGTCATAATGTCATTGTTCTATTATGGTACCTCTAAATTGTAAAATCTAAATTGTGAAGTCCTCTTATACTGTAAAAATTGAGTGACAAATCAGTTTTCAATCTGAGTTTTGTTGAAACTAAAAGATGGAGAAAAAGTTGTGTAAAACTAGCTATGTTACTTTATCAGTTCTGCTCACCCTATGTTATAATGTTATTTTCATGTGAATTGGATTTTTTATGTTATAATGATGGTTTAAAGCTTTTATATTTGGGATACAAACAAGTAGTAACAATACTGCCAATATTTACTGTGATAGCTGATTGTCCATTTAACTTTTTGGCTATTCTGGAAATATACAGTGATTATAAGTTGATTGGTTGTATGGCAGCAAAAAAAAAAAAAAGGATTTTAGTTTAGTATAACTTCATGTGGAGTTTTAAGGTCATCAGATTGGTAATTCATTTGTTCCTATTTCGAAGTTCAAACTTGAGATGATATCATTACTGGTAAACATCTGTACTATCTATGGTGTATGAAAAGCAGTTTCTCTTAAAGTTTTGGAGTATTGTAATTTGGGAAAATCTTAAGCTTCCAAGTCTATCTTTGTTTAAAAGGAAGTTTCAGATAAGATTGTTTGAAATTGTAAGACTGTTAACTAAGTTATTGGGCTACTGTTTTAATGCTAAAACCTAAAACTGTGACAACTTTATACTGACTAGTTCTGCTCATTCAGAACAGTCCCCCTACTACTGTATAATGTTGTAAAATTACCTGGGAAAGCGAACTTGTATGAAGCTCCTAAACTATAAGCTTGACTTACTGAGAAGCAGCAAAGTCTATGTACAAAAGAGTAAAAAGGATCTCTAACAATTGGCCTTACCAGGACAATCTCAGAAAATTGTGAAGGGAAAGATGTTAAAGGGAATCCCTTATGTATATGAGTCCTGGCAAATCTTTGTGGTATATTGCAACTTAATGAGAGTAAATTGATGTTAAGATAAGAAGGTTTGGGGACAAATGGGGATTTCCAAGCCCCTCCTGTCTCTAAATAGTGGCATGGATACCTTTGTATCAGATGGTTTAAGTATGTTGAGAAGGGTGTGAGGAAGTTTTAAGGAAGACAGAAAGATTTGTAACTAGATTTTATAATTAATAGCTCAATCATATTTGAGAAGAAAAGGAAATAAGAATACAAATGCAATATTGAATCATTATCCCATGGACTGAGATTGGGATTATAAAGTTTCTGTAGAAAAGTTATATCTGTGTATATGTCATAGGGATCCCAGTGTATTTCAAAGTATAATTGGGTATTAATGCCATTGACTGAATTAATTGTTGGGATTAAATCAGAGACACTTTAGTTGAGAGAACGGAAATTTTAGTGTGAGATCAGATTAAGCATAGTTAAAGAAAGATGAGGAATCTTGGGCAGTAGATGCAAATCTATTAGGGCAATGATTTATAAACCTGATGGGAGATTTGACTTTACGAACACCTATGGGGTTCCTTTGAAAAGGAATGTTCCCCACCTATTCCTGAGTCTAGCATTGAGGTGGAATGGATACTGCATGGTTGGATATCTGTAACTAACCTGAATTTAAACAGAATCAAGGATGTTCTATCCTGTCATATTTGGAATGTCACAGGTCCCTGTTTTTTTTTCCTTCTATAGCAGGTTTCTATGATCGGAGCAGGGAGTCAGTAAAGGATGTGAGCTCTTTCGTGTTAGCCTACTGGAAAATCCAATATTATTTTATCTAAGATTAGAACATGTACAGAAAGTTATGCAAACTGCTTAAGATCATTCTAAAAGTTTTATGAGTCTTGAATTGTTTTAAAGAAGGGAAAATACTTTTAGAAGAAATTTTAAATCTCTAGTGGGATTTTGAAAGGCCTATTCTATGGGAAAATTTGAAGGACAGTGAAATAGTCTGAGTAATGGGTTATACTAGCCCATACTCACCCCACTTCTGGTCAATTTTCTCTTACTCCTTTTTGGCCCTTGTTTGTCTAATCTTTTTGCTAGATTTGTGTTTTTTTAGGCTCAGCACCCTTCACTGGCAGGTGACTCTTCTGCCGGGAACATTGTCGGCTGAGTATCAACCGTTGCCTGAAGTCGTTACCCATCACCCCTTGGACCTGGCATCGGCCAAATTCCAGACCTTGGCTATGGACCCCACCCCTTGAACGATGATACCCTGAGAGGCAGGGAAAGCTCTTCGCCCCTCCCCAGCGGGAAGTAGCTCAGGAGGCTGAGATCATCGTCCTGTGCCCCCAAATGATTTCGGGTGTCATCTGTTTAAGGGGGGAATGATGGGGTACCTGGGGTCTAGGTCAATTTGTGAAACCAGTCTGTGAAATTGTAACTGCAATTTGTATTGTAAAATTGTTATCTGTAAAATTCCTTTCCCAACCTCCAACTCTGTCCCTTCCCCCTACCCCACATTACACCCTTCAACCCCTTTTGTTCTTACTTAATCTCTTGATTAAGTAATCAAGGCCAAGGCTGGCCCACACCCTCCTTTATCCTTGCCTTTTGTCTCCTTAACCACCTGGCCCAAGTCTTATCTAAACTGTCTATTCACATGCTCCCCTTGGTCAGCTCTGACCTTTGTCTATGCATTGAGGCCCCCTCTCCTTACTTTTATTCCGGTGAGGGTGGGCGAGAGCATGCAAATTTGCCTAGACAGAAAAGAGCCCCCATACTTGTACCTCTGCTTTTAGGACTTGGTATTGCCGGGTCCACTGCAGTAGGGACCACGGCTTTGGTTAAAGGTAATGAGAATTTCTTATCTCAGCAAGAGCAAATTGATGCCATAATGGAAATGGGTCTCATGGGGTGCCAATGGCACACAACCGGTCTTTGTGTGACCTCTGCCCCGTACCAAAGATATTCTAGGGCAGCTAATCTGCCCTATACTCTGGGTTCATTTTTAAACGGGACATGGAATAAGCAGTTTACACTGAAGTTAAATGAATTAAGACATGCTATAGTTGTATTGAATTCTACCACCATATCTGGTCCCCAGTTATCAGCATGGACTGAGTGGTTCCAAAACATTACCCAATAGTTTGCCTCTTGGGGAGGTTTGGGGGCGTCAAGTATGGTGTTACTCTTGACCATAGGGTTGCTTGTCTGGTACCTCTGCCGATTGCAGAGAAGACAACAAGGATATATGTTGCTCACACAAAAGGCCATTATGGCCATTGAGGAAGGAGCAAACCCTCAAGTATGGCTGGCTTCCATGGAAGACATGTAACGCTCTTGAAGTAAGACGGGATCCGTTCTATGACGGGCAACCTCTCCTGACCCGGCCGCCTAAGACAGGGCCCGAGGGCGTTGGGTTACCGAGGACGGGTAAGGTTCAGGGATCAGGAGATGACCCAAGCCAGAACATCCCGCATTCCCCTACTGCCGCCAGGGTCTGCTAAATTCAGGTTATTGCAACTGCACTGCTTAAGGCTGTACCAGACAAGCGTCCTGATTAAACAAAAAGGGGGAGATGTTGGGGGCCAGGAAGTAATGGTATATGGGCTAGTGCCTGCTTGCTTGATGTATGACCTTAAAAGGTAATGAATAGAGCTGTGGAAGATGACTGGCTATATGTACCTATAAGTTGCCCTGATGCGGAAGTTCAGGGCAGTCGCGATGTAGCTGAGCCTGAATAAACAACTCCTGCAAACCTCGGGTGCTCTGTCTGGTAATTCCTCCTAGGAGGCCGGTGACGACCGAAGACTTACTATGGGTAAGTGAGAGGACGGGATATCAATAGCCCCCCACATACAATTATTGAAAATGTAATGTGACTAGGTTGAACTCACCCATAAAATAGAAGAGAGCAGAATGGATTAGGAAGCAGAATTCAACAATTTGTTGTTTAGAAGAAACAAAACTTGAAACAAAAATTCACACAGATTTAAAATAAAGGACTTCATCAAAATAAATTAGGTTTCAGCTAAACTAAAAAGAAAAAGCAGGGCAGCCATCATGATTTCAGACAAAAGAGGAAAAATATATTAAACTTAAGGTACTACAGACAATTAATTTTAACCCTCAACAAAGACAAACAAAATACCATGGCATATAAATACTTAAAGGAAGACTTAAATGAGGTACAGGGAAAAATAGAAAGTAAAACTGTAATAGTTTGGGACTTTAATATACTCCCTTCAGACCTAGACAAATCTAACAAGAAAAGTTAAGAATCAAAATAGAATTTGAAAAAGTTTGACATGATGGATCTCTGGTGCTTACTAAATGAAAACAAAAAGAAGTAAACATTTTTCAGATATATGAGGCACTCTTACCAAAAAATGGTCATGTATAATGGCATTAACACCACACAAGAATACAAAAAAGCAGAAACTATCTTTTACTGATTATAATCCAATAAAAAATTATAAAGCTCCATTAAATGTTTAAAATTTGGAGATTAATTCCAATCATATAAATTGTATTAATTCCAATATATTAACTTTGCAAATGGAGGAAAATATGGAATTCTATCAAATTCCTCCTATTATGCAAATATAATTTTGATACCTAAACCAAGGAAAGTCAAAACAGAGAAAGAAAACTATAGGCCAATATGCCCACTGAATATTGATTCTAGCCAAAAAAGACAGAAAAATTCTACTTCAAATAACTACACAATGTAGAAAATACTTGGGAATCTATCCATTTGGACACACATAGGAACGATATGAATTCAATTCCAAAATACTCCTTTCAGAAATAAAGACAGACCTAAATAATTGAATAAATGTTAATTACTCAAGAATAGCCAACATAATAAAAATGACAGTATACTTAAACCAATTTACTTATCATGTCATTAAAAATTTACAAGAGAGCTAAGTAAACAGTAATAAAATTTTTCTGGGAGAACAAAAGACCAAGTATCTCAAAAAAAAAATTTTAAGTGGGAATAAAGAGGGCCAAAAAATACCACATTTCAAACTATGTTATGAAACTAACCATAAATATTATTTGGCACTAGTGAAGAGATAAAGACGTGAATCAGTGGAGCAGAGTGGCTACATGATTCAGAGAAGCAAAGGAACCTGGTAGCTTGGTGTTTAATACACCCAAAGACCCCAGATATTTCAGTAAAAATTCATTATTTGGCAAAAACTGCTGGGTAAAACTGAAAAGCAGTCTGTCATAAACTAGGTTTAGATCAGCACATCAAGCTACATACCAAGGTAAGTTCCAAATGAACATATGACCTAAATATAAAAGATCACATCAAAAACAAATTAGAGGAGTAAGAAGAGATTACAATTTTCAGACCTCTGGATTGGGAAAGAGTTTATGACCAGACAAAGAAGCAAGAAGATCATAGAAGATAAAATGAATTTCAGTAATTAAAGTTTTTTGCCCAGATAAAATTAATGCAGTTAAAATTAGAAGGGAAACTTAACTGGGGGGAAATCCTTGCAGCAAGTTTCTCTAATAAGGTTCTCATTTCTAATATATAAGGAACTGATCCAAGTTTATAACAATAAGGACCATTCTTCAGCTGATAAATGATCAAAGAATATAAATGGTAACTTTCAAAAGAAGAAGCAATCAACAGTAGTATGAAAAACTGCTTCAAATAACTAATAATTAGAGATATACAAATGAAAACAACTCTGAGGATCCACCTCATTACTATCTGATAGACAAAGATGACCAAAAATTAATAAGTATTAGAGGATATTAAAAAAAACAGGCACATTATGTAAATTATATTATGTGTTGCTGGTGGAGCTATGAATTAGCCTAGCCATTCTAGAACTGTGCCTCCAAAGTCACTAAAACATGCATACTCTGACCCAGAAATAACCATTACTGTTTCAAAGATATCAAAGAAAGTGGGAAAGAACCCATATGTGCAAGAATATTAATAGCAGTTCTTCTTTTACTGAAAAAACTAATGGTAACTAACTAGTGCATGCCCATCAAGTAGGAGATAGCTCAACAAATGATGGGATATTAACGCAATGGAATTCTATTGTGCTGTAAGAAATTATGAAAGGGTCATTTTCAAACAAAAAAAAGATTGAAGATTTCTGTAAAGTATTATATGGGCAGAACCACATAACAGTAATGTAAATAATAATTTACAAAATAACATTGTACAGATAAATGACTTTGAAAGAACTAAGAACTCTGATCCATGCAGTGACCAACCAGAAGTCAAGGATACTGTCTTACCTAACTCTTAAGAGAGAGGCAAGTCAAGACATAGAATATTCTTGACTATGCATATTTGTTATAAGGGTTTTTTTTTTAATTTTGGGTAAAAAAGAGTAAGAGAAAATAAACTCATATTAACCTGAAAAAAAATTTTTTAAAGAAAAAGCTAATATATTTGATGACAGTCATGATCCAAAAGGTTTTAACAGGCTAGAACACTGGACTGAATGTAATTTGATGCAATTTGACAGGGAAGAATATCAAGTCTTGCACTTGCATTCAAATGATCAACTTATCAAATATAGGATGGAGTAGATGTGGCTATAGTTCTGAAAGAGTTCTGGGTTGTTTGGGGGTGGGGGATATTGTATGTGAGCGTTGCAAACTCAGTTAGAGTCACCACTACGGTACGGCAACCAAAAAAGCTAATTCGATCTTAGGCAGAATCAAGAGAAGGATGTCCAAAGGGTGGGAATTCTGGTATTCTGCCCTGGTCAAATCACATCTCTAGTGTTGTGTTCAATCCTAGGGATAATTTGGAATAGATTTTAATAAGCTAAAGAGAATCCAGAGTATGGAAATTAAGATGGTGAAGGACCATATTTCATGAGGGAGGAATGGTTGAAGAAACTGGGAATATTACACCTGCAAAAGGGTACATTAATTTGTCTTTAAGTATTTAAAAGGTTGTCAGGCACAAGAGGGATCAGATTTATTCTGGTTGGCCTCACAGAGAAGAACTAAGATACAGAGAGAAGGATTTAAGTTTGATAAATAACTTCCTAACAAGTTACTCCAAAGTAGAGTGGGCAGCTTTATTAGTGATTCCTTCATCACTGTATGTCTTTAAGCAAAGATTTTAAAAATCTTCTTGTCAGGGATGTTGGTAGTAGAGATTCTCTTTCAGATAGATATTGGACTAATTGGTCTCCAAGTTTCTTCCAATAAAGAGATTCTCTGTGCTTCTGTTTCCTCAGAAGAGTTTAAAAATCTGGAAAGAAAGATATGGTCATGTCTAAGTACCTATAATGAAAAGCATTAAATGAAAAATGCTACAAGAAAGTCATGAGCCAAATGCTGTGATTAAGAAGAGGAGGATAGATTATTTCTGTCTGTGGACAGGAATGAATAGAAGTAGTAGATTGGAATGATGTCAAGAAAAAGAGAGATGGAGAAGGACATTACAGACAGAAGAATCTATATGAACAAAGATTCCTAACCAATACAGTGCACTATGAGTCCCCAAGGCTGAATGGAAAAGGCATTTGCTCAATGAAGAGACTATGTTTTCTATGAAAAAACAAAATTAACTGCCCCCAGCACTCCCCCCAAAATTGTCCCTGACTTCTTTCTATGCCTTTTTTGCTGGTTCTTCATCACTATGAGTATTCCCTAAGAGTCTATTCTTGGTCTTCTTCCTTTCTCCCTCCTTAATACCTCCTTTGGTCATCTAATCAGTTCCCAAAGACTCAATTATCAGTTCTTTGCTGATAACTCTCAGATATATTTATCCAGCCCAGAACACTCCTTTGACCTCCAGCTTTCATCACCAACTGCCTCAAACTAGCATTATCTCAAACTGGATGTCCAGTAGATATCTAATTCAACACATTGAAAACTGAATTCACTATCTCCCCCCCCCAAAAAAACAAAAAAAAAACCCTCTTCCTCCAAACTTCCCTATTACTATCAACAGTACCACCAACCCCACCCCTGCCACTCACATATGCAATCTATTGCCAAGTCTTGTTTCTGCCTTCACAACATTTCTTGCATGTTTCCCTTCCTTTCCATTCATGTTACTGCCACATCCATGCAGACCCTCATCACATCACATGTACATTACTTCAGCAACTTTCTGGTTGGTCTCCCTGCCTCAAGTCTATCCCTAATTCCAATTTAAGCTCTACTTGGCTATTAAAATGATCTTCCCTAAAAGCACAGGTCTGACCTCTGTCAACCCTCACCATGAACCCCCAATTCAATAAACTCCACCAACTTCCCATTTCCTCCAGCATACAATTTAGAACTTTGTCATTTAAAGTTCTGACATGGGCTTTAGGAGGCTGATCTGCCTTCTTATACTTGATTCCCTTTCATGGATTCAGTGACCCAGAGTGACTAGCTTTCTTCCTGTTCCTCACACAAAACACTCCATCTTCCAATTCTGTAACTTTTTTTTTTTTTAACAGATTGTCTCCTTTACCTGGAAAGCCTCTCTCCTCACATCTGCATCCTGCCTCCCTTCAAGATTCAGCTAAAAATTTCACTTTCTTCAAGAGTTCTTTCCCAATGTGTCCCCCTTGCCCATGCTCCCTATCCCTACTACTAGTGCCTTCCTTCTGAAATTATCCCCCATTCATACTGTATTTATACCTTGCATATATAGAGAAGTTTATATGTGATTTCTTCCATTAGACTGTGAACTCTTTGAGACTAGTCATGGGGTTTTTCACTTTTTGTGCCCTTTCATTGCATAAACAATACTTAGCAAAATACACGGCTCATAGTAGGTACTTCATAAATACTTGTGGATGACAAATTGGAGGCAGGTCAAGTCCCAAGTATTTATTAAGCACTTTGTTCCAGGCTCCATGCTAAGTGCTGGAGATGCAAAGGCAGGCAAAAAACAGTCCCTGCCTTCAAGGAGTTCGCATTTTAATGGTTTATTTAGGTCTAAATAATTAGATACCTACAATTAGGTATACCTACAGAATACATACCGAATGTATACATACAGAATACCTGGAAGGTAATTTCAAAGGGGAAGTCACTAATAGCTTAAGTGGAAGGGAGGGAATAGGAAAGGTCTTCTGCAGAAAGCTGGTCTCTCTAGAAAAACACAAAGCTTTTTTTTTTTTTAAACAAGGTGAGAAAGCTATTATAATAAAGTGTGGCTCATAAAAATGTGAGGCAACCAGAGGAAGACTCAGTCTGAAGCAGGAGGAAAATGTATGGTCTTTCCAGAAATGACAGTGATAACAAAAACAAAAGGCATCAAAATAAAAGGTTTTGGTTTTTTTTGCTTTTTGGAGGACAATTGGGGTTAAGTGACTTCCCGAAGGTCACATGGCTAGTTTTGTGTTAAATGTCTGAGGCTGGATTTGAACTCAGGTCCTTCTGAATCCAGGGCCGGTGCTATATTCACTGCACCACCTAGCCACTGCCAAAATAAAAAGTTTGAAAAACCTGAGATGTGAGTCTTGGCTCCCAAATTAGGATGACATTCATTACTAAGGTCATTCTCTTTTCCTGACTCTTCTTCTCTGGCCTGAGACTGAGGCATTTCATTACTGACATATTTTCCAGTATATGAGATAAGGAACAGATTTACAACGCTCATTTCCATTGGGCATTCAAACATTGTCTACTTCTTTGCAACTGATAAAATTTAAAACTGCCCCTTATCCTTGCCGAATGCCTATCAGCAACTCAGTAGGTATGTGAGCAGGCAGGTCACAGGGCAGGGAAGTATTCACAGCCCCTTCAATATCTTTAAATGATCTAGTGCTACAGGCTTTTCATCTCTCAGTCAAACTTTTTCTTCTCTTGCATTTTTTTTTCTTCCCTCTCTTTCTCCCACACTCAGAAATCATGGACATGGAGAAATAGATAGGCTTTGTTTCCAAGGATCTCCCTCGTGTAATCCTTGCAGGACTCCATGACATTCTTTGGTAGTCGTGGTCTGCGTTTGGAAAAGATGGCAGAGCCTCCCTTTGGTTTTCCCCTCATTCTCCATCTGTGAGAGCAAATGACTCTTTGCCTTTGTCCCCTGTGTGATCCCCAAAAAGAACAGAATGAATGACTAGCCAGAAGAGGAGGGGAACAGAACAGTTTGCTTTTAGCAGTCCGTGCCAATACAAGCAGATGTTGTATGTTCAACAGAGTAATACAGCTCCATTTTAGCATTTGCCTTCCCTTCTCTCCCCTTCGGATAAGATCCTAAAATAATGTTTATAGGGCATGGAAGAAAGCTTCTTGGATAAGGCTCACCTGCAGCACAGCAAGATACTTAACTGGTCACACAAGTGAGTGGGGACAGCCCTAATAGTTGCCAGTTTCCTCTTGCATTCCCATCTCTGAAGATTCTCAGAGAGGAAATGGGACAGAATGGTTAGAGATCTCAGTCAGGAAGAGTCGAGTTCAAGTTCAAACTCTGACTCTTATTTACCAGCTGTTTGACATAAGACAAATCACTTAACCTCTTAGTGGCCCCAGGCAACTCTATAAGTCTAGAAATTGCAGAGCAGGGGCCATATGTTGTTGGGTCATTTTAGTCACGTCTAACTCTTCATGATCCCATTTAGGGTTTTCTTGGCAAAGATAATGGAATGGTTGCCATTTCCTTCTCCAGATCATTTTACAGATGAGCAAAGTCAGGCAAACAGGGTTAAGTCACTTACCCAGGGACACACAGCTAGTAAGTGTCTGAGGACAGATTTGAACTGAGGAAAAAAAGTCTTCCTGATTTCTAGTTCTATCCACTGAGCCACCTAGATGCCTATGTAACATATATCTCACCTCTCAAAAGACAAGTGGGAAAATACTGGTACAAAATGTACTTTTTGTTGTTAAATGTAGCTGTTTTCTTAGTTTGTTCTAATTGATTGCGTGTCTGTACTACAAGGGAAGATTCATTAATGGTGAATTATAGACTGGGAAATCATTATGTTTTGGGGTTTTTTAAAGCAACAATTTAATCTTTGTAATTGGTTCTCTCCTAAAGATAAAGAATGAAAGAGAGTTCCTGGGCAAGCTCCTGTGTAGCCAGAAGCTAACAGAAGCAATGGCAAATAGGAACAGACTCAGTAAGATGAAGTCCTCAATCTGGTCCAAGCTGAACCAGCTGTGAGTTATGCAGGGAGCTAGGTGTCTCCTGTGAGACAAGGAAAATTCCTCTGGATTTTCCTCTTGATGAAAAAGGTAAAAGACTATACCCAGAAACAAGACATGTTTTGCATCAGCAGAGGGGAAGGTTTTGACCTTGGCTGACCAAAAAACTACTGTGCAGATAAGCAATAGAATTTCCTCCAGGGCTCCTGTAGAGACCAATAGGGAACTGCAGAAAGAGCCCCACAGAGAGAGACGGGGCACAGAGAGGCAGGTAGAGACAGAAAGACAAAGAGAGACAGAGAAAGAGACAAAAAGACAGACAGACTGATAGACAGACAGACATGCTCAATAATGCCTACTAGGAGAACCAAGGTACTGCACGCCACTAAGGCAATTTACCAGAAGAAAAAATTAGATGAGAGCAAAAAACAAGTGCCATTCTCAAAATATCTACAGGGACTATGCGAGAGGGAGAAGAGTCTGCATGTCTGGGATTGTGAATGATTGAGAGTTTCCATAGATCTTGGAGCAAAAGCTATTCATTGGAGGGTTTCTGTTTTGCTTCCAAAGATTTGTTTTTCTCATTCTTTCTATAAAACTTCTTTTCTTCCTCAATATTGTGAAATGTGTCCTTGCAAGGGGAATTGGTATCAGCATACTGGATGCTGTCAGCTGGTGATTTCTCCAGATTTTCTGGGTGGGAGTTATGAGCCAGAGGACAGAAAATGTTCCAAAGGACACCACAACCTCTCATGGCACTGGAGCCTCTGCCACATAGTTTGAGCATAGCTTTCTTTCAAGGTCTTACAAAGAACTTATCCTCAGCATTGAGCTCTGCTCAGTCAGTTTTGTCTGTCAGCAATTAAAATGGAAGATAGTAGAAACTAGAAAGGACTCCCTTATGGAGAAAATTTGTAGAAATTTAAACAGAAAAACCATTAGTATAGCATAAGGCATATAATTTCAGATATGATTTATTTTTCAAATATTGATTTAGGGTGAACTTAAATGTTACAAGAGGACATCTGAGGGAGAGGATAGTCATTGGGAAATCACAATGATTTTTTAAAGCATTAATAACATTTTTCAAAAAATGTTATAGAGAGACAAAGAAGGTAGAAAGACTGAAAAACAATACCTAAGAGAAAGTAAAAGGAACTGGAAGGAAAAACTATAACACCTATCTTGCATAAAAATGAGGTGGATTTTTCTTGAGAGTTTGGTTTTATTTAATTATTCTCCAATTTTTGGATCAGACATGTGATTTCCTCAATATAGGCAACTTTCAGTGAGGAAATTCCCTCCTACCTATGCTGGCCCCATTGGCTCTGTAATTCATAGTCTTAGAGAGTTGACATGCCACTGAGAGGTTAAATAGATTACCCAGGGTCACAAAGCCAGTATGGGTCAGAGACGGACTTTAACCTGGGTCTTCCTGCCTCTAAGTATAGCTCTCTATCCATTTTGCCATAAACCACTTACGGTTGTTGTTTTTATTGTTCGGTCATTTCAGTCATGTCCAATTCTTTGTGACCCTATTTGGAATTTTCTTCGCAAAGATACTGAAGTGGTTTGCTGTTTTCCTTCTCCAGTTCATTTTACAGATAATTTGGAGTTTTACAGGAAACTGAAGCAAGCTGTGTTAAGTGACCTGCCCAGGGTCACACAGTTAGTAAGCATATAAGACCATATTTGAAATCAGGAAGATCAGTCTTCTTGACTTCAGGCCTGGCACTCTATTCACTGTAGCACCCAGCTGCCTTATTATTATTAGCCTTTGAAGGAATAGCTCTACCAAAGAGATCATGAATCCATTGACATGTTATTTACAATGGAAAAAAGAAGGCTGAGAAATAAATTAATTATAATCTTCAAATGAATGTGAAAGAAGTGTCCTCCTTTAAGAATAGACTAAAGATAGGTCTAGATTAGACATAAGAAAGAACTTCCTGACAGTGCAGATTAGTAAATACTAAAATAAGTTGCTAAGAAAGGTTATAGAATTATCCAGAATTATTTTAAAATTCCTAAGATTCTCATCTATTTTGGGATAACTTGAAGTGTGGTCTCTCTGTAAAAACATGTTTTTCCTCAATTTAAAACCTTTTAGATAAATGGGTACTATTTCAGAAAACGCATACACACAATTTCTAGCATCAAAGTGTGAGATAAACAGAACTCTCTTCTTCATTAAGTATAACTGATGGGCTCTTCTTAGGACACTTGATTAGCTGTGAAAAATTGACAAAGGCACCTCCAAGCTACAATGAGACAGGGAAAGGTTTTTAGATGAATTTAAAGGTTGGCTTTTAAAAATAGGGTCAAAGCAGAGTGCCTTGAACAATTCAAACACTCAAGTGCTGAGTGAATGAAATTCCTTTAGCTTTTAAATTTTTCTACTAGTTAATTATCTCTATCCTTTTTACCTTTTGACAAGCTAACTCCTTTATCAATTCCTTTTAGTCATGATCTTTTCATTTTTTCATACAACTTCCTAGTCTGGGGTCTTCAAGATATGAATATATCTCAATAAATATTTTAAATTTGTCAGATACAAACTGTCAATTATATTCCATCATAGCACTGAGTACTATAAAAAAAGGAAAGAAAGAAAGAAAATTTGACAGGGAGGGTGGTGAAATTTCAGTCACCTAAGCTACACAAAAGCAATATTAGAATGTTTCCCTATGGCTGTCCCAGTAAATAAAACTTCTGTCACAGGAAAGTCAGTGGAAGGAACTAAGAAATATTTAGCCCAGAGAAGACAAAATTGTGGAACCATGTAATAACTGTCAAGCAATTCAAAAGGCTGTCATGTGAAAAATTCATAAGAGTTTTTCTGTTTGACCTGGGAGGGAAGGCCTAAGACCAATGGATGAAAGTTACAGAAAGGAAAATTTTGTTTTAATATAAGGGAAAACTTTCTAATACTGCAAGGAGAAATGTACCAAAAAGGAAACAATGCCTCAGAGAATTGCAAGTTCCCTAGTCATCAAGTCCAAAGAACTGGAAATTGAAGTGATACCCATCAATTGGGTATCTGGACAACTGAATGACTGGACAAGTTGTGGTAAATGATTATAATGAAGTGCAATTATACTATAAAAAAATGACAAAGGGGATAGTTTCAGAAAAACCTAAGAAGACATATGAATTGATGCAAAGTGAAGTGAACAGAACCAAGGGAACATATCACATAGTAACAGAAATATTCTGAAAATGATCAACCATGAAAGACTTAATTAACTATTCTGATCACTACAATGATCCAAGATAATTTTAAAGGACTCATGATGTGTATGTGTGTGTGTGTTCATGTGCGTATATGTATGTATGTGTGTGTGTGAGAGAGAGACAGAGAGAACTAATAAACTCTGAGTACAAACTGATGCATAATGTTTTTCACGTTAGTTTCTTTGTTCTTTTTTTTGCAACAGGTCTAATATAGAATATGTTTTGCAAGACTTTATTTTAATGGGTACCATATTGCTTGCTTCCTCAATGGAAAGGGGAGGAAGTTGAGGGAGGGAAAGAACTTGGAACTCAGAATTTTTAAAAAGCAAATGTTAGAAGTCATCAAGTCAGAGACAGATGACCCCTTGGAAAAGCGATAGAGGAGATTCGTCTTCAGGACTAGTTAACCTCTGAGGTTCCTCTTGGCATGCCTGCGTTTTGCTTGTCTTTAAAGTATAGGCATTCACTTGCCCAGAAGAAGTGATCTTTTCACTCTGATACGTTATACCTAATGGGATATTTTCTGAATAAATTTTTTTTTGTTGGTCAAAGTGGCACAATCTGATCTTATACTAGACACCAGAATTAAGTGCCTTTTTGTGCAAAAGATGTGAATATTTTGTAACATTCACATGAGGGAAGGGGGTAAGGAAAAGGAAAAAATCAGCATCTACTCTAAATGCCAACTCTAAAGCTCTAAAGTTACTGAACTTTTTCCAGATAGATTATATATATCAGTTTGCGAACTTTTTCCAGATAGATTATATATCAGTTTGCTATAACAAGGAAATTACAATGATGTAGTTACAATTTTTTTATAAAAAAAACTCTAGTCCACTCAAGGTTGACTGTCCAATCTGTTAGCCTGTCCAGAAGCTATACCGGGGAAAGATTTAGAGACCATTTGAAAACCATTTCATCAGGACCATATCAACAATTTCTGGTTGTTGTTTTTTTATTTACTTGCTTGTTTTAAGTGCAAGGAAGGTTAAGCCAATGCTCAAAACTACATTTAGGGATAAATTCATAGTTATCTAGCAATAAATTTCAATTAAACACAATACCCCTAAATCTTGTGATTGTTCACAATCAGAATACAGTTCTTCTAGTCCCAGAGATCTAAAGACCTTAATTGAAATACTACCCTAGCATGTCATAGAGAAGAAGGGTCATTAATTAGGTAAAAATCCATTTAGTTAAAAAAAATAAGACATTAGGAAGAGAATTCATGCCAAACCACATTATTCTGAAGCATCAAGCCCTGCTAGAAGAGTACTGATTGACAAAGGGGCCCAAACCCAGCCTGTTTGTGAGTCCCATACATACAGGCCTTTGTAATGTGCTCCAATCTTTTAAGTCATGAAAGATAGGGCCCTAGCTTACTCAAGCCATGTACCTAGCCACATTATCAACTTTTATTCATTAATTATCACAGTCTCACTACACTTAGTCTCTTCAAGTTCAATTCTGGCCTTTTACTAAAAAAACTAAGATATATTATTTTTATTTATTCAAGGCATTGCTTACAAATACTAAAACTTGCTTGGATAAGCACCTATAGTTGAAGAAGCAACATCATTTTATTCAAAAAAGCATTGGCCTATGCCATTTCTGTGACCTCGAGCACCTATATAGCAAAAAGGCAGAGACTATGAGCCATCAGAGGAACAGAAATGAAACCAGGGCTATCAATGAATAACATTGTCATCACAGGTCACCTGCACTGGAATACTGAACCTTATCACTGTGGAAAGTATTAAGCATAATGGCAGCATGCAAGATACCTAGGGAAGGGGAAAATAACGACAGCACACTATCCCCAGAGAGAATTTTCACATATATGTCAGCATATCAGGGAAAACATACAGTGGCATACTTACTTCCAAGAAATTCCCCCAGAATACAGCTGCATCCTTCCCAAGCATTTGGTTGGTCTGCCTCTCCTCCTACAAATAACCAAGTGCTTCTCAAAGCAACAAGGATATGGCCAGCCTAATTATCCACCAGGTGGTACTGTTTTTTCTTCTCAAACCTCCCCACGACCACATTGTCCTCACCTGCTGCTGATGGCAAAGCAAATGCAAGACACCTCCAGCCAGGTCTGCTGTTTTCCTTGCCACTCTGCATAGATTAGGAGTCACAAGACCAGAGTCTAGATCTGCATCTAACCCATGATATGACTTTAATCAAGTCATTTAACTTTGGAATCCTAGTGTCTTTCCTTTTTGTAAAATGAAAATAATCACTGTTGTTGGGGGCTGGAAATTACATTGTAAGTGTGAAAATACTTTAAGAAAGCTAAAAGCATTATAAAAATCCAATTTATTGGGGTGGCCAGGTAGCACAGCAAGTAAGAGCACCGGCCCCAGTGTCGGCATGACCTGGGCATCGAATCCGGGCTCAGACACTTAGCATCCACCCAGAAATAACTGGCCGTGTAACCTTGAGCAAGTTACTTAACCCTAATTGCTTAAAAAAAAATTCAAGTTATTACTATCTCCTTACCTATATATGGGTGAATTTCTGAGTGGTAAAAAACACTGGCAGTTATGAATTTGTACAGGGTGTTCTTCAGAGTCCTCTGACCAATTAAATCACATGTCTAAACAAACAAAAAGAAAAAAAGGAATGATATATTCTAAACCTGTGTTCAGAAATCACTTGCTTAAAGCAGACAACCTTTATACAGGGGTGAAGTACAGATCAGGCAACCTCTCTTTACAGAGTACAGTGGGTATAAATGTATCATCATGTTTTTATAGGAAAGAAATTTTAATGAGAAAATGTAATTTTAGGGATTTTAAGATCTTCCACTGCATCCAGGGTCATCTCCATTCATCCTAATGTGTATCGGACCACTGGACCTAGATGTTTCTGGAGGAGAGAGTGAGGTTAGTGACTTTGCATAACCTTCTCTCGCTTAAATCCCATTCACTTGCAAGTCATGGCTTCAGCTTCCTGATGGCATGGTCCTCTTCGAGAACAAAGGACAAATAGCTGCAATAGAGAAAAGTAGCTCCTGACAAGGACAGTCCAGCTGCTTTCTCCAGCCCGCACAAGGCATGCCCTTCATAAACTTTCTTCCCTATAATTCAAGTTGTTTAAAAAACAAAACAAAACACTTCCTTCTAAGTCCCAGGTTCAGTCATTGAAATCTCTAAAACCACTAGTACACTAAGAGATGGAAAGAATCAGAGGAACAGCCTGCAGCAGCATCCCCATGGAAATGAAAATGATTTACAGATGAAGATGCTGAGATGACAGGCACCTGCAGCCCCTGCCCTGAAGACCAGGAACAACAAATGGTTCCTTCCCTCTCAATAATGCAAACTGGAGGATCATAGATTTAGAGCTGGAAGAAAGCTTAGAGAGGACCAAGTCCAACTCCCTCATTTTACGGGTGAGAAAAATGGGACACAGAGAGGTCAAGCGACTCTCCTCCCCCCACTTAGGGTCAGGTGCAGGATATTTATGTCTATCCATGTGTGTATGTGTGTGTGAGAGAGAGACATAGACAGACAGACAGACAGACAGATCCCAAGTTAAGTCTAGGGGTTCACCCAGCACCGATTTCTCAGTACTCAAATTCCTTCTGAAACCCAGGGAAGGTCATATAAGTTCCAAACCAGGCCCTTGAGAGTATAGTCAATGGGGCCACTGTCAGTGGGACAGAAGATGAATTAAGTCAAGATATAGTCTTCATCACCTCTACCACTATCTCAGTGAGAGTCATGAGAATAGCAAGCTATGGAAAGAACCAAGAACAAAGCTAACTAATGGACTTAGCTGAGTGGTGTTTCAATTAAGTGTAATTCCTTACACTTAGGTAGAAATTTATGGTTCACACAATATAAAAGATACACATGTGTATGTGTGCAAACATGCATGTGCACGTACACACACACACATACTGTCCCAAAAGTTTTATTGAAGTATTTTCTTGGAGGGGGGAAAGCAAGGCAATTGGGGTTAAGTGACTTTCCTAAGGTCACACAGCTAGTAAGTGTCTGAGGCTGGATTTGAACACAGGTTCTCCTGATTCCAGGACTGGTGCTCTAATCACTGCACCACCTACTGCCCCCAGTTTTAAGCTTTTAATCACAGAAAACTGCACTAACATTTTCAAAACACTGTGTGTTTATATACGTACACATACACATATAGTGTGTGACTATACATATGTGTGTATATATATATAAAATGCTTGTATATAGATATACACATACACATATTTATACATGTATACCTATATACATATAAATTATTCTTTGGGCTTTTAAATCCCTGTACAACCTGACTCCAAGCTATCTATCCAGCCTCATTACACATAACTGCCACTTGCTGCACTCTACAGACTGGTCCTCATTCATGGCACTCCTTTCTCCCATCTTCACTCCTCTTCACCAATCAGACCCCTGCCTGAAATACATTCCTTCCTCACCTCCACTTCAAAACATCCCTCAGCTGAAGCACCACCTTTTACACAAAGCCTTTCCTTATCTCTCCAAATCCTAATACCTTCTCTCCCTAATTCTCTTGGGTTTTTTAAACTTGTATATTATGTATTTATTCTGTATATATTTATCCTCTATTAATTTATATATGTATATGTTGTCTCCCTTGATAGCATTTAGACTCCTCATAGGTGGAAATTATTTCAGATTTTGTTTTTGAATTCCCAGTACCTGCAACAGTACCCAGCACATGGTAAGTCCTTAATAAGTGCTTGTTGATTGATAGGCATTCATCATTCCCATTGGACTGCTAGCTACATCAGGGAAGGAAACATTTCTTTTTTCAATTGATATAACTCATGCTTATATCACCTTCATTTATAAATATATCTCTCCCCTTAGAGCAATCCCATATAACAAATACCAAAAAAAGAAACAAGAAAAAAAGCAGTTTTGAATAACTAACTAACCCATCAAATGAGTCTGACTGTATATGTAATGTTCCACACCCATAGTGACCTACCTCTCAAGGGCTGGAGGCACATTTCTCATCCCTTCCTTTAGAATCTTTATTATTATAGTTAAACTACTCAGCTTCATTTTTTAAAATTTTCCCATGTATATTACTGTAGTTATTGTATGTGGTGTTTTCCTGGTTCTGTTGAATTTGCTTTATCTCAGTTCATCTAAGTCTCCTCATGCTTCTCTGTGTTCTTCACATTCATCATTTCTTAGAACACAGTAATACTTTATTATATTTGTGTATCATAATTTAATAATAATAATAGTCATTCCCCAACCAATAAGCATTTACTTTGTCTATAGTTCTTTAATAATACAAAAGTGCTACTACAAATATTTTGGCACATATAGGGACTTTCTTTCTAAATTTGATCTCCTGGGTAGTGGTATATACCTAGTAATGGAATCTCTGGATCAAAGGCTACAATCTCTGCATCAAGTAATATTTTTGTCATTTAATTTGCATAATTCGATATTACTTTCAGGAATGGTTGGGAATGCTTCCAAAACAGCTCCACCAATGATATACTAGCTTCCCTGTCTTTCCAAAATACCTCCAACATTAACTGTTCACACCTTTTGTTATCTTTACCAATTTGTGGGGTGTGAGGAGAATCCTCAGAGTTATTTTAATTTGCATATTTCTTATTTTTCAGGATTTGCAACAATTTTATAGTCATATGGTTGTTAATAGTTTGCAATTATTCTTCTGAGAACTATTAATATCCTTTGACCATTTATCCACTGGGTAATGACTCTTGGACAAATTTTTTTTTGTATTGCCCATTTGTCTTAGATATCAGATCCTTATCAGAGATATTTGATTCAAAGATTTTTCCCAATCAACTACTTCCCTTCTTCTCCTAGTTGTATTGATTTTGTTTGTGAAAAAGTTATTCAATTTCATTTAGTCACAATTATCTATTTTATAATTTGTGATCATCTCTATCCCTTGTTTGGTTAAGAACTTTCCCCTTCAACAAAACTGTGAAAGATACCTGATTTGTTTCTGGAAGAGATAATTTTTTAGCTAAATTATATATCTCCTGCAGTATCAAAAACACAGTAGGTGTTTAATGGTTGCTGAAAGGTTGGATTTTGGATTTAAATCATCTCATTTCATCTTCACAACAATGCTATGAGGGAAGCAGGGCAGATTCCTGTTTTATAGATCAGGAAACTAAGGCATATAACTAATAAGTGAGAGAGTTGGGATTTGAACCAAAGTCTCCTAACTACAAGTCCCATGTTTTTCCTACCACACAACATTGTCTTCCTTTCCAAAGCAAACCACACCAACCACCAAAAATCTCTTGTGATGTTTTTCCCTTTTTTGTTTACCATACAACTCAAAGTAGCCTATAAGTAAATCTTGATATAGTTGGTTTCCTTTTTAGTGTTGCTCTAACCTCAGTCCAGATTAATACAAAAGATAAGCCAGCCTACAGCTCCTAAAAGTCTCCTAAATTTGTTTTACATCCCTGGAGCTTCTAATGTTCTTTGGTGTCAGTTTTCTCAGTAAACTACCCTCTTTGGAGCTAAATTCAGTATACCAGAAGTCTAGTCAGTTCAATATAAAGTATTGTAGTGTAGTAGCTAGCATAGGATGTTTATTAAGGTTTCCTTCATCAATTCAGTGAGCCTGCAGGGTAAGTCTTTGCTTTTATCTTCCTATAAAGGTTGTAGACATGTTCACTTCACATATTTAGCTCCATGTAGATCAATTGTAAATGAACTGATTAGCTCAGATCATTGTGAGATATAACCACCTCTCTGTGGTAGGCTCATAAAAACAGGGATCCACTGTGGAGCCAATCTTATTTGTCTTTTTAGAGAACAGATAATAGTGAACCTTAGATTCCAGGTGGAGACAAGCTAATATATGCACTGTCAAGATATTAGGGAGGCAGAGCCAAGATGGCAGAATAAAAGCAGGAACTTGTTTAAGCTCCCACACCAACCACCTCTAATACCTATAAAATATGACTCTAAACAAATTTTAGAGCTACAGAACCCACAAAGTGACAGAGGGAAACAAATCTCCCACTGAAGGCAGCCTGGAAAGCCAACAGGAAGTTCTATTACACCAAGCCGGGAGCCGAGAGCAATCAGTCCCACCTGAGCTGTGCAAGCCCAGACTGGCTGGAGCAAACTTCAGGAGAGTGAATCACCAAAAGCTGTGGTGGTTTCCAAAATTCTCAACCCATAAACGCCAGAGAGAAAGTAAAAAGTCAGTGGGGAACTCTGTTGGAACTGGGTAATGAAAGAGAGTGGTCAGGCCCCTGCCCCTGGGGCAAGAGGTGATGGAGGCAGGGTGGCTGCAGCTGCTGCCATGTGTCCGCCTCCAGGAGTCCTGGACTGAAGATGGTAGGGGGACCAAGCAACCATTCAGAGGGTAATCACTCTTGCTTTGACCCACTTGGATCTGGGTTGTGGTCTTGGGTGGTAGTTGTGGGGTGTGTGGCCACTGTGCCAGAGGTTGTGGTGGCTGTAGAGAGAGCGCCCTCCTCATAGTTCTGACAACTGCGAAAACCCCAGGATTTTGGGACACAGCTCTCTCCACTCTGGAAGCAAAGTTCTACCATGGCAAAGAGCTTAAAAGTCAAGTAATTGACTGGCAAGATGAGCAAGCAGAGGAAGAGAAATCAAACCATAGAATCCTTTTACAGGGACAAATAGGATCAAAACATGAAACCACAAGAAGAAAACAAAGTCAAAACTCCTGCATCAAAAGCTTCCAAGAAAAATATGAATTGATTACAGGCCATGGAGGAGCTCAAGAAGGATTTTGAAAATCAAGTAAGAGAAGTGGAGGAAAAATTGTGAAGAAAAATGAGAATGATGCAAGAAAATCATTAAAATACTTTATTTTCTTGGGGCAAAGTCAAGATGATGGAGTAGAAACAGGACTTCTGAGGGTCTCCGGTTTCCACCTCCTCCAATTCATGTAAAAGTTGACTCTGAACAAACTTTGGAGACACAGAACCCACAAAATGACACAGAGAAGCTAACTTCCCACTGAGGACAGCCTGGCAGCCCACCAGGAAGCAGCTAGTGCAGCACTCTGGAAGCCGACCCCAGCCCCACTTGAGCCTGAGGTCTTAGCCCGAGGGTGGCTACAGCCAGCCACCAGCTAGAGGGACTTCAGATCACCAGCAGCTGTGGTGGTTTCCAAAATTATCAACTTATAGATGCTAAGGACAAAGTGAGAGGTCAGTGCAGTATGGACTTTGGGATCCAGTAGTTCAGGAGTGTGGCCCGGCCTTTATCCCCTGGAGGGAGAAGCCATGCTGAGGCACTGCATCTGTGCAGCCACCGCCAAATGGCAGCTTCAGCTACTGGCCCGCATATTGTAGGAGGACCAAGCAATCAGTCTGAGGGGTAATCGCTCTTTATTTAACCTACTTGAATCTGGATTGCTGTCTAGGGTGAAGGTCCTAAGGTGTATGACCAGCTTGCCAGAGCATGTGGAAGCTTCATAGAGGGCACCCAACTAATCCCATCGGCAGCTGAGAAAACCCCAGTGTTTGGGATGAAGCTCCACTCTCTGGTAGCAGAGTCCTACTGTGGTAAAAATCCCAAAAGCCAAGTGATTGAGTGGCAACATGACCAAACAAGGAAAGCAAAGCAAGCAGAGTAACCCAGCTTTACACTCCTATTTTAGGGACAAAAAGGATCAAAGCATGGAACAGGAGGAAGACAGAAAAGTCAGAACTCCTGCACCAAAAGCTTCCAAGAAAAATATGAGCTGGTTACAGGCCAGAGAGGAGCTTAAGAAGGATTTTGAAAACCAAATAAAAGAAATGGAGGAAAAATTGGGAAGAGAAATGAGAATGATGCAAACAAATTATGAAATGAGAGTCAACAACCTGACTGAAGAAAATAATACCTTAAAAATAGACTAACTCAAATGGCAAAAGAGGCTCAAAAAGCCAATGAGGAGAAGAATGCTTTAAAAAGCCGAATTTGCCAGATGGAAAAAGAATCCCAAAAGCTCACTGAAGAGACTCATTCCTTCATAATTAGATTGGAGCAAATGGAAGCTAGTAACTTTATGAGAAATCAAGATACTATTAAACAGATCCAAACAAATGAAGAAAATAGAAGGCAATGTGAAATATCTCAATGGAAAAACCACTGACCTGGAAAATAGATCCAGGAGAGAGAATTTAAAAATTATTGGACTACCTGAAAGCCACAATCATAAAAAGAACCTAGAAATCATCCTTCAAGAAACTCTCAAGGAAAATTGCCCTGATGTTTTAGAACCTGAGGGCAAAATAGAGATTGAAAGAATCCACCAATTACCTCCTGAAAAAAGATCCCCAAAAAGAAAACTCCTAGGAATATTATAGCCAGGTTCCAGAATTCCCAGATCAAGGAGAAAATATTACAAGCAGTCAGGAAGAAATAATTTTAATACTGTGGCAACACAATCAGGATAACACAGGACCTGGCAGCTTCTACACTGAGGGATCAAAGGGCTTGGAATATGATATTCCAGAGGCCAAAGGAGCTGGGATTAAAACCAAGAATCACCTACCCAGCAAAACGGAGTATCATGTTTCAGGGGAAAACATGGTCATTCAGTGGAATAGAGGACTTTCAAGCATTCTTGATGAAAAAACCAGAATTGAATAGAAAATTTGACAATCAGATACAAGAAGCAAGAGAAGCATGAGAAGGTAAACAGGGAAAAGAAATCATAAGAAACTTATCAAAGTTGAACTATTTACATCCCTATATGGAAAAATGATCATTGAAACTTATTAAACTTTTCTCAGTATGAGAATAGTTGAAGGGAATAGAAATGTATATATACATACATATATATCTATATAGGAGCGTTATATGGGTATACACATACATATGTGAGTGTGTGTATATATGTGTATAAGTATACATAAATAGAGGGCACAGGACCAATTTAATAGGAAGGGATGATACTTAAAAGGTGAAATTAAGAGGTGAAAGAGGAATATAATGAAGGGAGATAGGGAGAGATAGAATGAGGTAAACTATCTCATATAGAAGAGGCAAGGGAAAATGGTTACAATGGAGGGGAAGAACAGGAAGGCAAAAGGGAATGTGTCAACCTTATTCTCATTGAATTTGGCTTAGGGAGGTAATGACATACACACTAAATAGGGCATCTCACCCTACAGGAGAGCAGGGGGGAAGGGGAAGAGAGGGGGGATGATGGAAAGAATGGAAGGCTTGGGGGGAGGGAAGTTGGAAGCACCCACTTTTGAAAAGGGGACAGGATCAAAGTATTGAATAGAACAAGTGGGAGTTGGGGGAGGAGGGAGGGAAATATAGTCTTTTGCAATATATCCACTATGGAAATGTTTTGCATACCTACACATGTACAACCTATACTGAACTGCTTATCTTCCCAGTAAGGGTGGGTGACAAGGGAGGAAGGGAATGAATCTGGAATTCAAAGTTTTAAAATCAAATGTTTAAAATATATATACATATCATTATTAATATTTTACATGTAACTTGGAAATGAGATATACAGACACTGGGGCATAGAGATTCACTGTGCCCTACTAGAAAGTCAGAGGGGGTATGGAAGAAGATATGGGAGAGAGCAGATTGGAGGAGGGGGTATTTTGGGGTGGTGGGCAGGGAAAAAACAGGGAGAATATTTGTAACTCAGAATCTTGCAGAAGTGAATAATGTAAACTAGAAGTTAATAAAGCATTTGATTAAAAAAATTTAAAAAAAAACAAAAAATTGTTTTTTACATGCAAGTGGGAAATAAGATATACAGGTACTGGGGTATAGAAATCCATCTTGCCCTATTAGAAAGTTGGGAGGATGGGGGAGGATATAAGAGAGCAGATTGGAGGAAGAGATATTCAGTAGGCTTTCTATCTGGGGTGGGGAGTAGGGGAAAGACAGGGAGAAAATCTGTAACTCAAAATCTCGTGGAAATGAATATTGAAAACTAAAAATGAATAAATAAAAGATTAAATTTTTAAAGAAAGTGAAAAAAAGATATTAGGGAATACCCTGTTTTCCAGAGCTAAGGCCCAGCAAGCAAACTGTGCCCCGTGCTTGGCATAATGACAATCCTTTGCACTTACCATCTGGCAAAATCATATAATTATTGTATTGCTTTCACCAGCAACAGATGTTCTCTGAGCTCAAACCAGCTGGGACAAGTACCTATGTTCCAGTCATGAAGGCTTGCTATGAATCAAACGTGTCTCATCATTGCTGTTACCCCTCATTGTGAGGGCTATAGCTCACTGCATAGTCACAGGCATAAGTATTGACATCTGCCTGCACTAAAGCAGGTCCCATCACTACAGATGGGGTTCCAGCACAGGTATCCTGTTTGCCAGCTGCTTCCCTCACTTGGAAATTAAACTTCTGCTTGATTCCTGACCCTCCTGTATCAACCCTGCTCTGTTCAGCTCCTGCCATCCACAAGTTAGAGGCTGGTTCCATCTGGTTGATGGCATATAGTCTCCCCCTACCTATGAGCTATTAATGGCTACCCCAGGACAGAACCACATGAAAGTCACAAGTGCTTTCATTCATGTGGTAAGAGTTCCTGGATGTCAGGTTGTAGGATCCCAGATTTCTGGATAGATAGCAAGAGATTTCCTGGACAATGTCAAATGTTCAGAAAGTTCTGAAATCTAGCTGCTAGTAAGAAAAGGAATAGCTCCTGGGCAGCAACCACCTGTTGGGGAGAAGAGGCTCTTTCACATGCCCCTGCAGCTAAAAGAACAGTAAGAGACTAGGTTACAACATGGTTGAGTAAAAGACCTGAACTTTACCGTCTACTATCCGACAGGATATTTGGACAACAGGAGGCCAGTGGGAAGGATGTTGCCTCTTTGGTCTCACCAAGGTCATTTTCCTTCCAGAGGAAAGTCAAGCCTTTGCTGTAGTCCCATCAGGCTGGAGACCTATATCTTTCCCTGGGGTAAAAGAAGGACTCATTGTACTAGCAGGGGACTACCTCTCTAACAACCCCAAGTTCAACTATTCATCGGCTCTTCTGAGTCTTTTATTTTTCTGCATTGTTTATTGGATCCCATAATTCCATTGTCTTCTCTACATTCCCTCTACGGGGTGAAATAAAGGCTGCCCTATACTTGATAAATACTGCTACCCTGGGTGCTTATGTATGGGAACTGAGGACCATTTTATTCATATCTATGAGGACCTAAATTTGAATGAGCTATATTTAGGAATTTCTCAGAACGAACTTTAGGTGGGGACAAAACAAGTCAAAAGGCCACTCCCTAAAGAGAACCTGGTCCATATTTTCCCAGAACCTGGGGCCACCTGTTGAAACCAAAAGAGCCCAAGAGTAAAAGTCAGAGAACCTGAGTTCTAGTCCTGCTTCTGGATCTTATTAGCTATGTGAACTTACTAGGTATGTGAAAGCAAGTCAGCTCTTTAGTACCCAGTTTCCTCATTTGTAAAATAAGGGGATTGGACTAGGGGACTTCTAACCTCCCTTCTACCTCTAAAATCCTCTCATTCTACATGGACTTCTGGTGGCCTAAAAGGACAAATATATCTCTGCAGAGTGAATAACTAGACCCTGCTCAATATCTAGGCAAAAGCATGATTTATTTGGCATTTCCAACTGTTTAGTAGTTTTTGGCTACATCTAAAATGTACAACATTTAAAGATGATTCCCTGCCATCAATCCATCTATCAAGCAACATGTTTTGTAAACTACTTGAGATGTCCAAGTCCAGTTTGTTTGTTTTTTAATTAATCATCACTGGAATGAGCTAAAAGTGTCAACACCAGTCTGAAGGAAAAAAAGAGCCTATGAAAATGACTGAGGAGACAAGTAAATGAATAACAACAAATAGAGGAAAATACAAATCTGTCAAGTAGAATAACACATGAAGCGCACACAGCTCAAGGTTATTCAAACTAGGTTATTAGTAGACCCAGGAACACAGACATCATTGGGTACACGGAAATGATCATCTTGCCTATTACAAAACAGACCAAAATAGACAAGCCTGAGGTGAAAGGGAGAGGCATGGTTAAGTGGAACAAACAGAAAGAAACTAGAAATTTGGCTGTTCTAAGTAGAGATGGGTTGGGTTGGATCAGATTCATACAGTAATTGTTCTTTTAGTCTTAAACTGATTGTTAGTGTCTCAATTTTTCCAGCCCAAGCTACAGAAAACACTCCATAGCATTCTGCTCCTTAAATGGCCCCTTACTTTGTCACATATAATCACTCAAAGGAATTTGGTCTGTCCATTCACACAGGAAAACTAAGTCTCTGAAGAATGTCTATCACCCAGATTTCAACATGTATTTGGATAGACACCCTATAGAATTTATTCAACATATTTATATCTGTATAGTACAAAAAAGTGATCCCACAGTTGAAAAGGAGGAAAAGTGTTCTAGATTACCTTCATGAAATAGTAAAGCTCCTTTATTGACTTCAACCATCCCATGAAGAAAAGGTCTGTATTTTCTTCTCTTTTTAATTGTGGGTTGTTTTTTTTTTAATTGTTGTCTTTCCCTTATCTTTTCAATACCAACATTTAACTGAGATGTAAGATGTGGAACACAATTGCCTACTCAGAACTAAAGATGAGTATCAGATGTTAAGATAATAGAGAAGCACCTGATAGTATGAGGAGGTTACAATATATAACCAATATAGCACTCTGAGAAAGAACAGAAGCAAAGGACATCTTCAAGGAATTACATGAGAGAAAGAGAAGACGGGTGAGTTGATCACATGGCAAGAGCAAAGAATGACAGGTAGACAGACTATTCTCCTAGTTCAAAGACATCAAAAAGAGTCAAGATGACAGAATGAAAAGTAGCAGAGCCTAGCTCCCCACTTTCCCTTCTTTTCAGCGATCTAGAAAATGTATCAGACTATATTCTGATTGAGAAATCCAAGAAAAAGTCTCCATGAGTCATTTTTTCAGGTAAGGGGAGCTTAGGGAGACTATAGAGAGTAGGGAATAGGGTGTGGCCAGAAGGAAGCTAAGCAGTATGGAACACTATAGTAGATAGGGACTGAAAGGTGATTGAGACAGGGTACCAGGTCAGAAAGCACCAGGACAGGAAGAGATCCCAGAGGACCCCTAAACAAGAATGGGATATAGAAATGGCTACCATCTGTCAGCTCTGTTCCCCTTTACCCAGTTCCAGTTCACAGATTCAGAACAAAGAGGAGTCGTTGTAAGTGTGAGCCAAAGCTGTGCACTGATCAAGGTACATGTTTCAGAAATGTAGCTATGTGGTTCTAATCCCAGGAGCAGAGCAGTTTCTCAGTTCTAGCCTTTAGCCCAGCATGTAAGCCTGCAGTGTGATAACCAAGGAGGAATCCCAGACCAAAGTAAAGTCAGCAGTTCAGTTGCTCAAAACCTGCAGAGTCTCTCAGCAAGCTAATAGCAGTCTCTGAAACTGCCAACCAAGGACAAAGTCAAATCTGCATCAAGAATTTAGAGATCTCTAGGGGTGGCCAGGTGGCTCAGCGAGTAAGAGCATGGGCCCCAGTGTTGGGATGACCTGGGGGATTGAATCTGGGCTCAGATACTTAGCACCATACCCAGAAATAACTGGCTGTGTAACCTTGAGCATGTTACTTAACCCAATTGCTTTAAAAAAAAAAAAGAATTTAGAGATCTGGGGGTGGCTAGATAACAGTGCACCAGCCCTGGAGTCAGGACAACCTGAGTTCAAATATGGCGTCAGACACTTAACACAAAAACTAGCTGTGTGACCTTGGGCAAGTCACTTAACCCCAATTGCCCTCTAAAAAAGCAAAAAATAAAAAAGTGCCAAAGAGCCACAGGCAGGATCACAGATGATTTAGCCCCCATAGGTATAAAGAGGTGAAGAACTTAGAACATCATATTCCAGAAGGCAAAGGATCTAGACTTACAACAAAGGGTAACCTACTCAGCAAACTAAGTATAATCCTACATACAAAGAAATTAAGTAAGGCCTGCAACACATTGGATAGATCCACTATGGCAAATTTGGGGGAGAATGTGGACAAGAAAAACACAGAATAGACAAGCATTTGATGGAATGCAATCTGCATCACTGGAATGATCTCCAGAATGGATAAGATTACAGATACATCTGAGTCTTTGAGTCTGAGACATTTCTCAAAAAACACATAAACAATTCCTACCCCACATATACAAAGTATATTCCTATCCTAAAGAAAAAAAAATTACCTGAAAAATCACCTAACAGCTTAATTAGAATCGATAATGCTTGCCACCCTCTATGGTTGTCAATTGTTATATCTTAAGCTTTCTTAAGCTTAGTCTTTTTAGCGTGTTCAGAAATGTACTTCACATTACTTTCCCCCTTTTTTCCCTAAGGTATATGCTAGGTTAGCTTCTTCTCCCTAGGAAATGCTGACTGAGAAAACAATCACATCAATCTATAGGCCCATAACCTTGCTTTTAGGATTACTCCTGATCTGAATTGGCTTTTGTCCTATGCTAGTTCTTATATCCATTCAGATTGCAGACTTCTTAAAGTCTTCAAAAGCCTAATGTGTAAGTTGTGCTTTTCTTCTTCCCTCATCCAGTGAAAATTATTCTCTTTTCCAACAGGTCTCAGATAATTGTGACATTAAGGATGGCCTAAATTTCTTTTCTATGTTAAACATTTTTGGCCCAGCATTCCTATTAAGCAATCTTCTTTAGTGGGAAGACGTAGCCAACAAGTTAAGCTACATTCATTTCAATTTTTAAATTTGTACCTGAAGCTACTGAACAACTTAATTTCACTTAATTCTAGGGGAATTAATTCCACAGATTTTCTTAGTTCCAAGAAACATACTGGAGAAATGTTATTAGTGCTTCTTGAAGTATAAGAGGAAAAATGGAGAATGGAGTTAAAAGGTGATTGGGCACATTATGTCAGATTTAGAAAATATATTTCTAAAATACCTATTTTTATTAATATGTTGTAATAACTCTTACATGGCCTTCTTGCTTTTAGTCTTTGCCTTCTCCATTCCATCTTCTACACACTGATATTCCTAAAATATGTGTCTGACTATATCACTCCCTTTCTCAAGAAGCTTCAGTGGCTCCTTACTGCCTTTTGATAAAATACAAATTCATTTAAAGCTCATCATAATATGGCTCTAACCCATCTTTTTAAATTGATTTCATTTTACTCTTCTTTACACACTTTGTGTTCCATCCAGACAGGTCTGCTTGTTGCTGCCAGCCCATGATATTTCATCTTCCCCTCTTGTGTATTACTTGCCCTCCTCATCTTCATCTCTTAGAACCTTTAGCTCCCTTTAAGGTTCAGCTTAGGTGCTGCCTCAAGCACAAGGCCTTTGCCCCTGATTGTTAGTGCTTTCCACTACAACATTCCTCATGGGCTTTGTAAGCACAACTGAGGGTCAGCATGGTATACCCAGAAGGGTTCAAAAATGTAGGTTTGAAGGGCAGCTAGGTGGCTCAGTGAATAGCGCACTGGCCCTGGAGTCAGAAGGACCTGAGTTCGAATCCAGCCTCAAACACTTGACACACTTACTAGCTGTGTGACCTTGGGCAAGTCACTCAACCCCAATTACCTTGCCTTCCCCCCTCCAAAAACAAAATACACAAAGATGTAGGTTTGAGTCCCAACTTGGAAATGTGCTACAATTCCACTGAAATTTCCATTGCCACTGGAGGCAAGTCATTCACTCCTGAGAGCTAAACTTCAATTTCTTAATTTGCAAAATGAAAATAATAATAATACTTGTACTACCTACCTCAAAGAATTGTTGCAAGGAAAGTACTTTTTAACCTTTAAGGAGCTACATAATTTGAGCCATTATGAATAATTATTAATAATTATAACTGTGACTATAAAAAAGAGAAAGGCACTACTTGTGGAAAGATGAGTAATTTCATTGCTGGCAGCAATACCTAAAAAAAAGGCAAGACTGTAGTAAAAAAAAAAAAAAAGTCACCAGCAATCACCACCAGGCCCTTTTCAGAAGGCATGATGGAGTTGAAAGAAAGTTCCTTTGTCATATCTCTACCTAGCACTATTGTGGTTTAGATAAATGAATTGCTTGAAGGGGACCCGTAAGCTAACATATCCAGGGTCATGAAGTGAGTGAGTTAAAGGATATTTCAAGTATAACTCAGAAAAAAAATGTTTTTAGATTGAGGTTTAGCAGGTGAAAAGCAACTCAAAAGACAGATTTTAAAATGCCTAAGGGTCTCTCTGACTTACTGGCTGAGTGCAGGTGGCTGGAGGGTTAGAATCACAAAAAGAGCTCAAGATCATCCCTGGGACCATCAAACTGAAGATTTGGCACACGCTTTCCCTTGAGATCCTATATGATCGAAAGACCAGCAAAGAGTAATAAAAGCAGCTGACATCCTAAAAAGCGCAGGACAGCAGAAAGAAGAGAGAAAGCAGAGGAACCAAGCTCACCAGAGAAAGCAGTTTGCACCATGGTATCACTGGAGCCCATTAGTGCCTCTGATCCGTGGCAACATAATTTGCCCTACTTAGGCATATGTTCTTGAAACATATACCCTAGAAGTGTCCCTTCCCCAGCAATATACCGAAGGGTCACCCTATGGTAAAATATATCATTGTATTATGAGGGAAATCTTTCTTGCCATTTTTCTTGCTGTGTGTTTAATATCTTGATTTGAAGTAATGTGTCTTCTGGTTAACTGGGAAAAGAGATACACAAGTAAGGGCCTATACTAATAACAGTAACAATATAATAATAAATGTATATAACAATAACAAAATAAGAACAAATGTCTATAATAATAGACATTTATATAGCACATTAATATAGCACACCTTCATTTTTCAGATGAAGCAACTGAATTGTTGAGAAGTTAAGACTTAATAAGGCCGCTAGGTGGTACAGTGGATAGAGCACTGGGCTTGGAATGAGGAAGACTCATCTTCCTGAGTTCAAATTTGACCTCAGTCACTTACTAGCTGTGTGACCCTGGGCAAGTCCCTTAACCCTGTTTGCCTCAGTTTCCTCATTTCTAAAATGAGCTGGAGAAGGAAATGGAAAACCACTCCAACATCTTTGCCAAGAAAACCTTAAAGTGGGGTCACAAGGGGTCAAATATGACTGAAATGATTCAATAACAAAAAGCAAGAGCTAGAAAATGTCAGAAGAGGTATTTTAATCCAAGTCCAGTATACTATCCATTATACTACACTGCCTCTATGGTTTTAAGTAGATACTCATCTATACCCACAAATATCTATTCCTTGAATCTGGGAGAGCATTCAGAGAGGGGTCTCTATCTGTGATAGGAGCCTTAGGTACTAGATTGATAAACAGGTAATAAGAATTGGTAAATGACAGAATGTATTAATTACTCAAAGGAGAGGAAAATAGACTTTGAAGAAGAAAATTCATTTGTTAGTCCCTAGGGTTTAAGTTCAGGTAAATAGGTAAGCATAGTCATAGTTTATTAATGGCATTCCATCATCTAAAAGAGTTAATAATACATCTAAAAATGTTTAATTTGCAACCAGAAGGCACAAGGTGAACTGCTACATAGCTAATTCATGAATATATTTAGACTGAAAAAAGGACATAGTTCAGTTTATTCTACAAATTTTAAATGACACAAAGGACAAGAAATACATATTGTACAGCGGCTCAAATTATTATTCCACCTGTTGAAATGCTTTTTAAAAAATTCAGGGGCAGCTAGATAGGGCAGTGAATAGAGCACCAACCCTGGAGTCAGGAGGACCTGAGTTCAAATCCTACCTCAGACACTTAACACAAAACTAGCTGTGTGACCTTAGGCAAGTCACTTAACCCCTGCCTTCTCCCTCCAAAGAAAAAATTCAAAGTCATGTATGCAAAACAATGACATTAGTAGACAACTTTACTGGACAACTACATTATGTTAGACTCTTAGTATATATAGTGATATAAATTGTGATTGGCTATTGGTAGATAAACCAGAATAAAAAATACCAGAGGTAGAAGCAACTTTGGAGATAATCTAGTCTAATGCCTTCATTTCACAGAGACAGAAACTGAGGCCCAGAGAAGTTAACATAGGAAGTTATCCAAAGTCCTACAGCAATCAAGATTATAATACTGAGTTTATAGAACCCAGCTCCTCTGACTTCCAGACGAAAGACTCTTTCCATTGGGGCAACACAGTGTTTTTTGGTCTTAAGACCCCTTTGTACTCTTACATATCATTGAAGATGTCAAAGAGCCTTTGTTTAAATAAGTTATATTATTTAAATGTAGTATAATATAGATGAAAACATCTTAGAATTATTATGAAAATAGTTTTGACCTCAAGGTCCCTCTGGAAGAATCTTAAGGATTCCAGGGACCTCTGGACCACACTTTGAGAACTGTTGGTGTAATGGATGGAGATCTGAACTCAAGTCAAGAAGACAAGTTCAAGTACTACCTCTAACACCTAATGGTATGACCCTGTGAATATTATTTCACCTCTCAGAGCTCTAGACTAAACTCTCTAAGACTAAACTAAAGAGTAGGTGCTGACCTACATTGGGAGATTCCTCATATAAAAGTTTCTGACATTAGTGAAATGATAGATATATTCCCCATCCTTATCCTTTTCCCTAAGACAGTGACTAATCTTGAGCTTCTGTTTGGTTTGATGGAAGGAACATTAGCTTTTGCATTGGAAGACGTAGGTTCAAGTCTTCTTTCTGTCACTTATAATTGACTACTCTGGGGCTGTTTTCTTATCTGTAAAATGACGGGGTGGGGATGGGGTAGAATAGATGACCTCCAACATCCCTTTTAACTCCAAATCTCTTATGATACTAGCTGTGTGTCTCTGGACAACCTCTCTCAGGCTCAGTTTACTCATCTGAGTATTATTGCTGAGTATTATTATTTACTCATCTCAGTATTATTAATCCCCACAAAATCACCCCAGCTGGTTGTTGTGAGGACCAAATGAGATATTACATGTATTATTATACTATGTAATGAATTCTGTGATCAAATATTGTAGCAACTGAGACTTTTTTTTCACTTGAAATTTGCTTTTAAATGAAATTGCATCTTAAAAAAATACAACATCCCAAGGACCCAGAGGATATGTTTTTAATTGTATAAGCAGTGAACCAAATCCAATCAGATAAATCTGCAACTCTGTTTCCAAGGCTATGAACTTTTTCGGATCTTCAGGGTATATATAATGAATTACCGCTGCCTGTAGTCTAAAAGATCTTGTGCCTCCCCTAAAGGGCCAAACTTCTAGAGGTAACTTCCTCACTGAACACTAAAAGGTTAGGAACTTTATTATGCTAGCATGCTTATGGAAAATTACTTTCTAGCTGAACAAATTGTGGTGCATCAATATAATGGAATGTTATTATACAATTAAAATAAATATATTATAAAGGAATATGGAAAGTTGTATAAAAGACGTAGATGAGAATAAAGAAAGCAGATTTAAACCACAAATATGTTGGGTTCAACAATACAGAAATATTTTATGTTGATAGATAAATGTAAAATGAATAAATAACTTAAGAGGGAAAATACATGGAGTAATGGAAACCCTGTATTTTGTGCAAATCTAAGCAGTCCAAAAGTAAAATGGTTTCTCCATGCAGAGGTTAGGTATACTTGTTGGATATGTGGTTGTTCACAAGATTCTTTTTCAGGTATGATTTGAAGTGAATGGTCTCTGAGGCCTCAGGACAGAGGGGTGATGGATGCAGGGTAGAGAATGAGATATATATTTTTACATAAGGCCTATGTAGGTTTTCTTTGACTATGAATATTTGTACCACAGGTTTTTTCCCCTTTTTTTCAATTGGGAGGCAATGGGAAGAAGAGAAAATAAATTCTTGCTAATTGAAGAAATAAATTTTATAATCACATTTAACCTTACATTTTCTCAAATATTCACACACAAAAAAATCCATATTCAGACATCTTTGACTTTATGACTCAGAAATTTTGTGATACTATTAAGAGATTTTGTCAAGGAGAAGGAACAACAATCAATACAAAAAGAAATTTTATGTTCTTTTCCAGAAGACTCATTTTTAAAGCAGTAAAGGAAAAGATAAACTAAACGGGACGAAATTTTACAATAGTAATTATTGTTATTATTTGTACTCTAATATAAAATTTGGTGGTATGTTTGTGGCTTCCTTCTCCTTGCAGTAAGTCAGCAAAGTATAGGTTTTAAAAGGCCTCAGTTTCTATCTATGGGATAAGACTAGGAAAGAAAGAAAGAAAGAAAGAAAGAAAGAAAGAAAGAAAGAAAGAA
>NW_027186492.1:13461549-13471257 GCF_028583685.1 Petaurus breviceps papuanus | reverse complement strand
GAAAGAAAGAAAGAAAGAAAGAAAGAAAGAAAGAAAGAAAGAAAGAAGGAAGGAAGGAAGGAAGGAAGAAAGAAGGAAGGAAGGAAGGAGACAAATGTTGGAGGGGCTACAGAGAAATACTCATTAATGTACTGTTAGTGCAGCCATAAATTGGTTCAGACCTTCTGGAAAGCAATTTGGAACTATTCCCCAAAGCCACTAAATTGTGCATATATACCCTTTCACCCACCAATAACCAATACTAGATCTCTACCCAAAAAAATATCAAAGAATGAGGAAAAGGGCTTACAAAAATATTCAAAGCAATTCCTTTTGTAGTGGTAAAGAACTAAAAATTAAGGGTATATCCACCAATTAGCTGAACAAATTATGGTATATGTATGTAATGGAATATTACTGTGCCATAAGAAAGGTTGAAAGGGATGGTTTCAGAGAAACCTGGGCAGTCTTGTATTAACTGATACAGAGCAAAGAAAGCAGATGGTGAGGATAATTTTTGCTTGTAATATCAATATTGTAAAAATGAACAATTTTGAAAGACTTAAGAATTCTGATGAATGGCATGACTAACCCATAATTCTATAGGACTGATGAGGAAGAACGCTACTCACCTCCTGAGGTGGGTAGAGGTGAGGTAGAGAGGTGAAAGAATCAAGGTGTAGAATAAGAAGGAAATTTTTGGATATGGCCACTGGGGGAAATTGTTTTGTTTTCCCATGCACATTTGTTACAGGGTTTGGAGCTCCCCTCACCCCAATGGAGGAACACTGTAGGAGGGAAAGAAAATAAGCACTTTTAAGTTGAAAGATTTTAAAGAAAAAAAACTTTAACTTTATAGTTTCTAAAATATTTTCATGAAAAATTTGTATCCCCATAGCTCTGACTTTGCCCTATTCCTGTAGACTTCCTCATGCAGTGTTTACTCAATCTTGAGTTTGACTATTTTTCAAACATATGAAAATGTGTAAATTTTTCCCCTTCTAAAACTTCACTTTAACTTTACAAAATAACAACTATAATGACAAAAACCTTAAATTCATTTCTGGATAAATAACAACTCTAAAATCAAAAGGCAATTTTCTTTTCCCTCTTGAATGATCCCTAAAAATGAAGTCCTACCAGGAAAATTAATTTCGCAATTGGGTACAATGGGATCCCAGTGTCATAGATTCTGCTGTGTATAAATTGAAAATAATGTCTAGCATATTTTGTTGAACAAGACCTTCCAGCAACTGCGCCTCCTCTGCCTGGTGAACTATTAAATAACCCATATTTTCCAGGAAGTGTGTCTTCTTCCTGATGGCCTGCCATCATGGGGACTTGCCCAGCCTAATCGGGGGAGGTAGTCCAACCTTGTTTGTGGGTACCCAAAAAGCATTAAACAACAGCAGTAAGAACATAGATGGTTTTAATCATTCTGAAGGCTTGAAATTTCTCCCAAGGAAAACTTCAGGGATGGTGGTTAAAAAGTCTAGTTTCTAAGAACTAGAACACTACAATGCTGTTCTCTCTAGATGGAATTGATTAGAGCTTTAGCACAGCCCCACGAGTAAGTAACAAAATTCTGCCAGCCCACAAATGTTATTTTACCAGCCACCCTACCTCCCAAAGACAGAGAGGTAGTCCAATAAATTAAATCAGTGTTCTTGATTTGCTTGGAATAAATATTTACTTCCCTGGACAAGAGGATATTTGCTTAACTGCTTCAATATTTTGGTCTTAGGGTGTTTTGTTTTTGTTTGTTTGTTTAATAAAAAAAGACATGATATTGCCTCTCCTTACTTTAAGCTGGCCTGAGGTCATGTTTCTTGAGTAGTGGATATCATCTACATGCAGCAACACATCTAGCACTCCTGTTCTGCAGCAACTGACTCCAAACCTTCTGTATCTCTCCCCTATAACCACCTACCAAAAAAAGGATATAAACAATTTTTGTTTTAAAGAAGAAAACAGAAGATTATTCTGTAAGGTCATATCTGGATTCAGGTCTTGAGGGGAGGGCAGCTTGGCAAAGCAATCTTTCTGACGGAAGAAGTAAAGCGATGAGAAAAAATTAATTATTCTAGTATCCCATTTTTTGTTGTTATTGAGTCATGTCTGACTCTTTGTGATTCCATGCCATTTCCTTCTCCTGTTCATTTTTTACTGATAAGGAACTAAAGCAAACAGATTTAAGTGACTTGCCCAGGGTCACATAGGTAGTAAGGATTTGAACTCAGGGTCTCAGAGTCTTTCTGATTCCATCAAGTCACTCTATCCACTGAGCCACCTAGCTACCCTTTGGAGTAAAGTAGCTGCAACTATCTCATTTATGGTGTCCTGGCCAGAGAGAGGCAGGCACTGAGACGATACAAGGTGTCAGAGGCAATAAGAGCTGACCTTGTAATCATTAAGAAAACAGGTTCAAATCCCACCTCTGACACACTGGCTATGTGATCCTGTACAAGTCACTTACTATCTCAATGCCTCAGTTAGATTGCTCAGTCATAGGGACTTTCATGGACCCCCTTTGGCAGTCTGGTGAAGCCTTTGAACCCCTTCTCAGAATCAAGTTTCAAAATGCAGAAAATCATGCTTTAATATGCATTAAAATAAAGCTAATATCATTGGCTTCTTTTGTAACTGACTTACAAAGGAAGTCAATTATACTGAAATAAAGCTATCAATTCTTTTTTCAAGCTCATAAATTTCCAGGTTTGGAACCCTTGTCTAAAGACTATGAATTTTTAAGACAGCAACATCTGCTTTTTTATAGGAAGTTCCACACTGGTGCTCCTTATATTAATGAAATAGAAGAAGAACGGGAGAAAAGAGGAGGAAAGGGAAAAAAAGAAGAAGAAGAAAAAGGAAGGAAGGATGAGGAAGAAGAAAAATAAGAGAAAGAAGGAGGAGGAGGAAGAACGAAGAGGAGGAGCAGCAGCAGAAGTCAAAGCAGAAGAAAAAGAATCCACTGAAGTATAGGATTTATGTAACATTCTTGTTAAGTTGTACTAATATTGTGAGTGAATCTGCGTCATATTTGTAATATTTCAAATGGTATTTTATTAAATGTAGATTTTGATATATGTCTAGTAGTAATACTTTCTACACTATCAAGGGGTGTGTGTGGTGGTGTAGCCTAATATTTCGATAAAATGTTGATTGTTTCAATTGTGCAATGTGATCCCCTGCAGGGATATTTTGTGTTTGTGTCCAAAAAAATAATAAATTAGCATTCTTGTGCCAAATGATGGAATTTTTTTCTTGGTAATTGCCCAATAAAATGGAATGCATATGGGTGGCAAAAAGAAAGAGAAAGAATCTACATTAGAAGTCCCCAGACTAGAGGGGGCAGGACCCAAGTTCAAATTCTGCTTCAGATAGTAGTTATGTGACCCTAAGCAACTCACTTAATCTCTCTAAGATGCCACTGGATTTAAAAGTCTCTAACAACTTTTGCAGCTCTTAATCTGTTATCCTAGACATAACCAACCAAAGCCAAAAGGACCTAATAAAGATTTGTCAAGCGATGAGCACAACTCATAAAAGTCTAAATAATTTTAAAAATCAGCAATAACAATACTTTGGATTGCAGTAAATGCCCTCCAACTGCAATAGCCCACATAAATGCTGAATTATCTGTATACTGAATCTTAGTAAGTCTCAGTTGTAAAATGAGGATAACAGCATGTACCCCATAAGGTCATTGTGAAAATCAGAGATAATATTTATAAAGCCTGACACACAATAGGCACTATGTAAATTCTTATTCCTTTCCCCCTCCATAGGTCAACAGATCTCCCCAATTTATCCCTTATTCATAATACATAAAAAAAGATGTTTGATTGTTCTCAGCAATTAGAAATATCTACTTTATTTAATTGATCAAAAGACTATAATGAAGCAATGTGGCAAGGAGAAAAGAACACTGGTCAAAGAGTATATGAAGAGTAAGTTTTCAGAGGAAGCAATCAAAGCTATCAATAGCCATGTAAAATATTCTATAAAACATTAATTATTTAAAAATGCAAATTAAAACGATTTGGAGGTACAACATCATACTGAT
The DNA here is from genome assembly GCF_028583685.1 of Petaurus breviceps papuanus. NCBI lineage: Eukaryota > Metazoa > Chordata > Mammalia > Diprotodontia > Petauridae > Petaurus > Petaurus breviceps. The sequence continues at coordinate 13,467,212 of NW_027186492.1, read as the reverse complement.
CAGATTGGCTAAGATGAAAAAACAGGAAAATTACAAATGCTAGAGGGGATATGGGAAAATAGATATACTAATGCACTGTTGATGGAACTTTGAGTTAATACAACCATTCTGGAAAACAGTTTGGAACTATGCCTCCAAAGCTATTAAACTATGTATACCCTTTGACCTAGTGATACCACTACTAGGTCTATACCTCAAAGAGATCAAATAAGGATAAAAAGGACCCATATGTATAACAATTCTTTTTGTGGTAGCAAAGAATTGGAAACTGAGGGAATAACCATTAAATGGGGAATGGATGAAAAATTTTAAGGCAACTAAATGGCACAGTGAATAGAGTGCTAGGACCAGAGTCAGGAAGACTCATCTTCCTAAGTTCAAGTATGACCTCAGACACTTATTAATTATGTGACCCTGGACAAGTCAATTTACCCTGTTTTCTTAGTTTTCTTTTCCATAAAATGAACAGGAGATGGAAATGGCAAACCACTCCAGTATCTTTGCCAAGAAAACCCTAAGTGGGGTCACAAAGAGTCAGACACAACTGAAAAACAATTAAACAATAACAAAACAAGTTATGGTAGATGAATGTGATGGAATACTATTGTGCTTTAAGAAATGATGAAGAGGATAGTTTCAGAAAAATCTGAAAAGAAAAACACAATGACCAACCACAATCCCAAAAGACTCATGATAAAACAGGCTATATCCATCTCCAGAGAGAGAACTGATGGACTCAGAGTGCAGACTGAAGTATAGTTTTCCTTTTTTCTTTCTTCCTCCTTCTTTTTTTCTTTCCCCTTCTTTCCTTCCTTTTTTTTTGATACATAGCTAATTCAGAAATTTGTTTTGAATGACTATACATATTTGTAATGGGTTTTGTTCTTTTTGCCTTCTCAGTAAGTGGGAGAGGGGGAGAGGAGGGAGAGAATTTAGAACTAAAAACTATAAAATAAAGATTTTAAAAGAGTTGCTCTTCACTTATTTTGATGGGATTATTTGATTTGAAGATCATTAACAAAATGCTTGATAGAGTTTCTCATGATAGCCTAGACAAGACAAAGAGATAGGGGCTAAAGGACAGGACAATTGGGTAGCTTTGGAATGCCTTGAAAAATCAGACCCCAAACATGATTGATTAATGTATTGATATGAACCTGAATATTAAAAGCTCTAGTGGACTGTCATTTGACCCCATTATTTTTTCAATGATTTGTTGAAGACATAAATGTCAGATTTATCAAATTTTCAGATTAAGTGCAGCTTGGAGGAATGGATAACATATTGGACTACAGAATCAGTCTCAAAAAATATCTTGGACTGTAATAATAAACCAAATTTATTAAGATGAAATTGAATGGAGATAAATAGATGCTTGAATGCTTGTTTATAAGTATCTGAATTAAAGTCTTACACATTGGTTTTTTTTAAAAATCCATAGCATAGTTATAGGGGAGGATATATAAAGGTAAGTTTTAGTGAACTTCAAACTCGATCAGTCAACAACGTGATATGGCAACCAAAGAAACAAAATTACCTTTGTGCTACATTAATAGAAGTATGATATTCAAAATGATCTGGGTGGTAGTTTTGCCATAGTTGACCTGGTCAGCTCATACCTGCAATGTAGTGTTAAATTTTAGATGCCATATTTTAGAAAGAACATTAACAAGCTAGAAACTCTCCTTAGGAAGGTGACCAAGATGATTAGGGAAATTGAAACCAGGTCACATAAGGATTGGTTGAAAGAAATTGCTTATATTTAACCAAGAGGAAAGAAGACTTTGGATGGGACAAGATAGCTATCAAATGAGATAATATCTGTAAAATGCTTAGTACACAGTAGGCATAGGCACTTGACAAATCTTTATTCCTTTCTCCTCTCTCCCTCTCCACCCCTTCATGAAGTACTGTATTTGAAGGGTCGTCATATAAGAGAAGAATTAGACTTAATTTGCTTGATTCCAGAGTGCAAAATGAGAAATAATGAATAAAAACTGCAAATGGTAGATTTCAGCTCAATATAAGTAAAACTTCCTAACAATTAGAACTATGAACAAAAGTAAAATTGACTTGTCTCAGAAAGTAACAAGAATCCCATTTTGTGAGGCCCTCAAATGCTAGATGACCATTTGTCAGAGATTTTATAGAAAGATTTATTCTTCAGATATCAATCTTTCAATAAGCATGTTTTAAGTATCTACTATATTCCAGGCACTGGAGCTACAAAGATAAAGACAAAACATTTCCTGCCCTCAAGAAGTTTACTTTTTATCAGGAGAGACAACATGGTCATTTGCTGTTATTGAGTGGTTTCAATCATGTCCAACTCTTTATGATCCTATTTGGGGCATTCTTGGCAAAGATACTAGAGTAGTTTGCCATTTCCTTCTCCATCTCATTTTACAGAGTAGGAAATGAGGCAAACAGGATTAAGTGACTTGCCCAGGATCACACAGCTAGGCAGTGTCTGAGGCCAGATTTGAACTCAGGGAGATGTCTTTCTGACTCCAGACCTGACATTGTATCCACTGTATTACCTAACTGCCCCTATACTACATCTCCACTCCCTCAACCAAACTCCTTGAAAAAAAAAATTACCATTCTTCTCTTCTAAAACCTCCACAATCTGGAACTGATCTCTCTAAAGTAACCAGTGATCTCTTTTTTTTTTGGGGGGGGGGGCCTTTTGGAGAGCAATTGGGGTTAAATAACTTGCCCAAGGTTACACGGCTAGTTTTTTTGTGTGGGTGTTTAGTATCTAAGGCCGGAACCAAACTCAGGTTCTCCTGACTCTGGGGCCGGCGCTTTACTCACTGCGCCACCTAGCCGCCCCTGCCAGTGATCTCTTAATGTCCAACTCTAATGACCTTTTTTCTCAGTTTTCATCCCTTTTTGTAGCATCTGACTCCTGTAGATCACCCTCTCTTTCCTCTGTACTCTAATGACCTTTTTTCTCAGTTTTCATCCCTTTTTGTAGCATCTGACTCCTGCAGATCACCCTCTCTTTCCTCTGTACTCTTTTCTCTCTGGGTTTTTCTGTCATTGTCCTCTCCTCGTTCTCCTGTCTGACCATACTTGAGTTTCCTTTGTTGGTTCATCACTACCTGTGAGTATACCTCCAGTGTTCAGTTCTGGGCACTCTCTGTACTCTTTCACTTAGTGATCTCAACTGTTTCCATGGATTCAATGATCATAACTATACAGATGTCTCCCAGATCTATATATTCCACGTGACATCCTGAGCTCTTGTGAATTGCTCTGTCAAATGGATAGTTAGTTAAACTATAAGTCCAATAGGCCTCTCTAATTCAGTATGTTCAAAATAGAATTCATGACCTTTCTGTCTTCTGAATTTCACTGTCAAAGGTACAATCTTTTTTCCAGTCATCTATGGATCCATCATCATTTTCACTTACCCTCATATATCGAATCAGTTACCAAATCTTATCATTTCTATCATAACATATCTCAGACAGAGTCCCTATTCTACACTTACTGAATACAACCATTACCCTAGTTCAGGTTCTCATCAACTTTTGCCAGACTTTTAAAATAGCCTATTTTGCTTGAAACAATGAACAGCAGAACCAAGAGAATGTTGTATACATAATAGCAATATTGTTTTAAGAACAACTTTGAGCAAATAAGTCATTTTGACTATTATAAATACCCAAATAAACTACTAAGGACATATAAAGGAAGGCGCTATATGCATTCAGAAAAAGAAATGATAAATAGAGGAGCACATATAGAATGATTTTGCATACATATATACACACAGAAAATATATGTTGTGCCTATTTGTGTCTAATGGTAGCAATGGCGGGGGGAAGAAATTTATATGATAACTTTATTATACATTTAAAAGGAACAAGTTGTACATAATAGATTTGCAGTTTCATGTACAATCATCTTTTTTAGTATACAGTTATAGAAATGCTTGTCTTATTCCATAAATTAAAAAGAAAATAGCCTATCTGGTCTCCCTACCTCAAATCTCTCTCCAATCCAAACCATCCTCCACATGGCCAAATAGTTTTCCTAAAGTTTAGGGCTGACCATGTCAATGTCCCCTCCATTCCAAACACAATGAACTCCAACAGTTCCCTATTTCCTCTCAGGTAAAATACAATCTGACCTGTTTGTCATTGGAAGCCCTACACAATCTCGGTTCGTTCCTTCCTTACTTCTCCAGTCAACTTAACATATTTTTCTCCAGCCATACTGGCTTACTTGCTCCTCTTCCCACCCAGTGTTGCATCTCTCCACAATCATCTATGTAAATACCTTTGCAGTGACTCTCTCCCATGTCTAGAAGGCACTCCCACCTCACCTCTGTGTCTCAGAATACCTGCTTTCCTCACAACTCAGCTTAATTATTAGATTTTTATCCAAAACCTTTTCTTAAGCCCCCTCCCCAGATCTAGTGCCCTTTTCCCTAAAACTACCAGCTTATTTTGTGTCTACATACATACATGTGTAGACATTTCCTCCCCCTTACAATGGGAGTTAGTCAACTAGCATTTATTAAGCTTATGTGTCAGGCATTGTGCCCTATTGCCAGGCAACAAGGTTCAAACTCTCAAGGTAAGACTTGACAGCCCAGGAGCAAGGCTGTCATTAAGGGGGCCTCACAGTTGCTGCCTCCTCTTCTCCTTAGAGAAATACAAAAAAAAAAGTGCAGGTTTTTGTGCCTGGTAAAATCTCACCACCCAGTGGATTGCTCCCTGGGAAACAGAACTGGGGGTAGGAAGTGGAGGTTGGTAATCTGACCCTCGCTTTTATCTATACCACCGGCTCAACTACATGGCATGCCTTTCTCTCCCACTGAAATCACAACGAAACGCCAGGCAGGGCTGAATACTTCACACCGGCGCATTTTTACTCCTCCCCACTACACACATTTCTCTGAGTCCTTGGCACCTACAATCCAGCTCTTGTCTGTGGCCTCCCCCTCCATCCCCGTGGCCACCCTCTGGGGGTTCCCTTGGGAAACCGGAAGGATGGAGGTGTCCAATCTTTGGTAGTTGGCTCCCCGTGTCCGACTTCCCAAGGCAGGGAGAAAGGGCTCGGTCCAGGTGACCCTTGCCTGAGCCCTTAGGACTCCCCAGGCTACTGGGCAGCCCCGCGGGGAGTAGGCGGCTCGTGTGGCGCAAGGCGCCTCCAGCCTGGCCTCACCCAGGCAATTCCCCAGGGTAGGAGGGAGGAGAAAGAGCAGTGGGAACCAAGCTGTCGCCGCCCAGTCCCGAGGGGGAATCCCAGCTCCCCCACGCAGCCCCCTCCCTCCCTTCAAGGCCCTCCCCCATTTCTGTCCCCCCTTTGCCCCCGGCCTAGTGCCCATGCGCGCAGGAGACTCTTTATAGTCGACCCGGGCGCCGGGGTTTTCTGCACTCGTGCACACCCGGCCTGACACAGAGCAAGCAGGTGGAGAACCATCTCTCTCTGTCTCTCTGTCTCTCTCTGTCTCTCTCTGTCTCTGTCTCTCTCTGTCTCTCTCTGTCTCTGTCTCTGTCTCTCTCTCTCTCTGTCTCTGTCTCTCTCTCTGTCTCTCTCTCTCTCTCTGTCTCTCTGTCTCTCTCTGTCTCTCTCTCTGTCTCTCTCTCTCTCTCTCTGTCTCTCTCTCTCTCTGTGTCTCTCTGTCTCTCTCTGTCTCTGTCTCT
>NW_027186492.1:13416462-13461149 GCF_028583685.1 Petaurus breviceps papuanus | reverse complement strand
CCTCTGACCCTGTTTCCTCCTTTCCCCAATATCCTGTCCTGGGTTTACTTCCAGTCTCCCCTTTGACTCCCGAGAACGTGGTGGGGATGGGGAAGAGGAAGAAGAGGGACCCCCTGATCCGCAGCTGCTATCCGGCGCCTCTTCTCTTCTTTGTACAGGTGGCTACTTCCTCCTGCTCGGACCTGTGAGCTGCGAGGGCGCCGGTGAGTTGGGCCTCGGGCCAGAGAGGATGGGGCAATAGTGGTTAGAGTAAGGAGCTTACAAAACTCGGGCCTCTCAGTGGGAGCGATGCGCAGGAGTTCAGCCCATCCCCAGGACCTGATCTGGAGCCAGTCCTCGGGCCAGTCTTTTGGGAGGAATATCTTGGAGAGAGAAAAAAAAAAAAAAGGAAGGAACGGGTGTATTGGGGCTGGTTACCGATTTGTCTTTATAGGGATTTCTGCCTCTCTCCTTGTTCTGAAGCTGTAATATACTGGTTTGTTGTTCATTCATCCTACACCGTAGTTACTCCCGCGGTCCCCAGTGGGTCCTGTCCTGCCACTTTGTCAATCCTCGTGGGTTTTTTTTTTAGGGGTAGTCCCCCCACCTCCGACCCTAAGACAGAGAAGGTAAGTGTTAAGCAGAACTGGGGGTGAAGCACTCTGGTAGGTTCATTACCTGGAAAAAGTTGTCATTTGAGATCAGAGGGAAGGGGAGAGATTAAGAACATGTAAAGTTTCAGCCTCCAGAGAGAGGCGATGGTCTTGAAAAGTCAAATCAAAGGGACTGTTTTTACCTCTGGTCTCACGTTTAAAAGAATGCTGAAACAAGCCTTATTTGGGGTAGTAGTTATGGTTGAGGGGACTGGAATCTGTCTTTAAGAGGGTCAGTTGTAGAAATGAGGGTGTAGATCCTAAAGGAGGATATTTAAGAGGGAAATGGAAGATGAGAGGAGAAAGTCATCTTTAAATACTTGAAAAGTTGTCATAAACATTTATTAGATTTCTTGTTTGAATTCAAGGGCAGAAGCAATGGGTAGAAATTTTAGGGAGTTTGGTTTTGTTTTGGTTCAGTATAATGAATTTTTTTTTTAAATGGACTAAGTTGCCAGGTGAAGAACTGAGTTTCTCATCACTGGAGGTATTCAAACAAGCTGGATGGAAGCTAGATAATATCCTTGCCATCGATTTTGTAGATAGACACGGTACATTTCTAGGTGCTCTGATTCACTAAGTCACAGGATGAGGAAAAAGTTATCTCCTTTTCTGGGCAGTATCACAGAATCCACTGACTGCCCAATAGCACTCAGCTCTGCCCTAGGCCTGAGTTCCAGGTGAGATTGTCCTTTGAGAGTGTGCAGCATTTGGACTTTGGTATGGACCAGGTGGCTTTGGGCCACAAACATTGATCAAGCTTCATTTATTTGTCTGTACCTATACTATAGGTAACCCCTTTATATGCAACAATTTGGTGTTAACTTCTTACTCTAGAAAGTATTTAAGTTTTCCAACCTTGGGTATGTGGAGGTTTGTTTGTTTGGAATTTTGTTGTTCCTAGATTTTACAAATGGGATTCAGTTTTCAAATGTATTTTTATTTGGTTTCTTCTAAAGAAGATAAGTATTGTGGGGCTGGGGGAATGGGCAGCCAATGAGTAAGGTAGAAGTGAAGTTAAAAATAATGGTTGCAGATAGGGGATTTTGATCAAACTTCAATCTGCTTATCTCAAACATTTAAAAGATGATCATTTCCAGTATGATTTCAGTGAAATCAATGAGATAATAGGCTTGAGGATACTGGATTCTTCTTCTATAAGTACATTCATTTTCTCCAGCTAATAAAGTAGCATTTGATATGAATATCTGCTAAGACAGTGGTCTCTTATGCCTTGGTTAAACCTCTTTATGGGAAGACTTTTACTTCTTGTTCTAGATCCAATAGGTTTTGGTAGATTTTCCAAGAATGCTCAAAAATGTAGAGTACTAAATTGAGCATTATTTAATGCTAAATAAAAAACCTAAAAAAAAAACCCATATACATTAGGTACTTGAACAGAACTCTCTCTAGTGTAATTTTTTCTCACAATCTGTTGTAAAATTTCTCAGCTGTATACTTGTAAGACAGCACCTGCTACCATTCATTCTAAATTTAATATTTACACAGGTTTTCCAATTTGCATTTTAGCATGTTTAAAAAGTTGCTGTTCTTATATTTCTGATGTCTTTCTTGATGGAAATTTTTATTTTCATATAGCATATCATGTGGAGAATGACTGTTTTGTTTTATATTTTTGGTCTAGACTTGTGATTTAATCAGTGTAATAATAACTAGCATTTATATAGCACTGTATAATATACAAAGTGCTTTACAGACATCATTTCATCCTATCCTCACCTGGGAGGTGGGGCACTATTATTATCCCCATTTCACAGATGGGGAGACTGAGGCAGGCAGGGTTAGTGTCTTGCCCGAGGTCACACTAGCTATGTGGCTGATGTCACATTTGAATTTAGGACTTCTTTACTCCAGGTCCAACATTGTCTCCATTGTGCCACCTAGCTGCCTCTAACAGCTCAGAATGAATGCCTTGAGTAGAAACCCCTTCACCATTTCAGATCAGCAACTCATCTGTAATTTATACAGATCTTTGAAAGCTGCCTGGGCAATGAGAGGTTAAGGGACTTGTCTATGATTATAGTGAAAGTATGTGTCAGTGGTAGGACTTGAACCTAGGTCTTCTAAACTCCAAGGCCAGCCCTCCATCCTTATGCCATATTATGCCTCTCTGTTTCATATTAGGGAAGAATATTTTATTTACTATTTTATTTACATAGGGTTGAGTTTTTTTAATATACATATACTGTGTTCTGGAAATAGCTAAACTATAAAAATAGTATTCTTAAACCAGAGAGCTACCTGACATCTTGTTCAGATTGTCTACATATATGTAGTCATTTAGTCATAGAATCATTCAAAAACAATTTTACATATGTAAGCTCTTGGCAGGTAACACTTGCAAAGTAAGATTTGTAAATTTTTCACTTTTATAAAGGAAAAACTGTCCATTGTTATGATTAATACTGATCTATCTTGGACCAAAGTTTTTAAGTCTTCCCAAACACATGATCTTTAAAGCAGCCCTGAAAAAATACACAGATTAGAATTTTATAATAGAAGAAGCCCATAATTAAGGGCTGGATCTGGTTTGGGGAAGGTACTTACCTAGTCATGCTAAAAATCTAAAATGTAGTAGATGAATCAAAATATTCTTTTAAAATAATTTTTACCTGATATTTTTACATCATCTACAGTTCCCAAAGTATCCCGCTTCTCCTCTAAATTCCCATAAGAACAATAATTTTATTGATCTTTTGTTTATATATCACTTATATTCCTCAAAAAATCCCTCTTCCTTCCCTCTCCCAGAGTTTAATACCTTATAGTAAAATTAAAATGAGTTTTTAAAACATCAGCAAAATTACCAACATATTGAAAAAGCCTGACATATACTATACTCCACACTCCTAATCCACCATTTCTGAGAAAACAGAGCAAAAAAAGCAACAGAGTGGTACTTTCTCTTATCTTTTCTTTGGGACCAAACTTGGCCAAAGTCAAAATATTTCTCAACTGAAAAAAGAGAGAGTAGAAAAATAGCTACCACAAAGAAATCATGGGGCTGGTTGTATCCCCTTCTTTTTCTTCAGCTCCTATTGCTATCACATGCTTTACAAGAGGACTTGATATCAGGAAGGAGAAAGCTGATGTCCTTTGCCCAGGGGGGTGTCTTCTCCGAGATTTCTATGTCTTTGGGAACATAGTCTATGCCTCTCTTTCAAGCATCTGTGGAGCTGCTATTCACAGGTAAGCCTAGTGATTATGCCAGAGCAGGAGTGACTGTTTTATCCATCTCCCACTTTCACATTATTTTCTCAAATTTGGTTGTAGGAGACAACCAGCTTTTAAAGCTTTTCTAGATAACCTCAAAACCTTAGATGGAATAAAATAGTCAGGGGAAGCTTTAGCTCTTTAAAAAAAAAAAAAAGGCAAAATCCCCCTGAGAGGTTGTCCTGACAAAAAGGCAAAATGGATTTAATTTCCTCTCAGGGTCCCTTCTGTTATGAGTTTTCTTTTGTTCTAAAATATGTTGTAGTTCCCTACACTGATGGTAAGCTGAAGAATGGACTCTGGCCCTTTTAATTTATTTTGAATAAAATTCAAAGTCCTGTGGTTCAAGGGCCCATCTTGGAAAATTTGGAAAGTTGCATTGAGATCTTTATTAACATGGCAGCTCTGAGAAATAAAAAGAAAATAGTGGTCTCTATCAGTCATTCAAGGAGTTAAAAAGGTACATTTCCACAGAGATATTTTATTATAACTCTAAACAGCTGTTATTACAAAAACAGACACAAGATTGATAGGATCTTTACATGGCTTCCTTGTCTGAATTACTGAGACGTGTATTTCCTTGCCTCCTAATAAATAGTAACTGATATTTGCATAGAGTTTTACATTTGTTATCTCATTTGAGTATCACAACAGCCTTGTGGGATAGGTCCTGCCTGCCTTATTATCCCAATTTTACAGATGAGGAAATTGAGGCCTACAGAAGTGATTTCCCCACGGTCACACAACTGGAAAGTGTCAGAGGCAAGTCTTTAACTGAGATCTTCCTGAATGGTGCCTATCAGAATCACAGATAATAAGACCTCTTATTTATACTGTATATCCTCAGAAAGGTAGTATAGATATTATTATCTGTTTTACTCATGAAAAACCTCTGGACTGGAGAGGTTAAGTAATTTGCACATGGTCACAGGACTTGTAAGCATCAGGCTCTGTACTAAAACCCAGGGCTTCTGACTCCTAAGTCAAATTCTCTTTCCATTCTATCATCTTGCCTTTTTACTTAGATGCAGCAGGGTACTGCAGCCCAGACAACCCACTCCAGTCTCTAAAGCTACTATAAAGTTTTTGAGAAGTATCATTTGGTGCTGGATTTGTAGTCTGAGGACCTGGATTCAAATTCTGTCTCTTCCACTTCTTATCTGTGTGGGCAAGTCTTCTCTGAGGCTGAGTTTCCTCATCTATAAAATAAGAAGGTTGATGTAGGTCTCTGGAGTTCCAGTGCTAAATCTATGATCCTATGATCTCAGATGTGAGTTTTAATTGCTGCTCAACCCATTATTGTTATGTTTCAGGGGGGTAATCACCAGCTCAGGAGGGGCTGTACGGGTCTATGGTCTTCCTGGCCGGGAAAACTATTCTTCAGTAGCTTCCAATGGCATCCAGTCTCAAACCCTGACCCGATGGTCCTCATCTTTCACAGTGTCTAGTAGGTGCAACTAGCTTCCTTTTCTTTGGAAAAAAAAAAGTGTCACTAGGCTGCAACATTGTCTACCTTTCTTAAGTCAGCATCTTTAGTTATGTTACTTGTCACAAAAACTAAAGCCATCAATTGATGTCAGTTATTGTATCACCTATGATCTTTGGGATCTGGTGCTCAATCTTGTAGAATGTGTGTGAAAGGAGAAGAGAGGTTTTTAACTTCTGTATCTTTCTGCTTTTTCCATGTGGTCTAGAAGACTGGTCCAGTATTAGCAGAAATATTGACCATCTAGATAAGTAACAGCAGACTTGAAAAGTAGTGGTGTCTGTTTTCTTGTCATCCAGAGAGGGTCAGGTTTGGCTCTTCATAGCTGAAAGGTCACAGTTTGTTCCCATGGGCAATCAGCTTTCAGGGCTTAACCAGTCCTGCATCCTACTTGGTCATAGTCCTGAATTAGATTCTTTAATCTCTGATGGGGATGGGAGAGAAGGGGAAAAAAATCAATCATCTTTTTATTTTGTGAACAGAAGGCAAAAGTGAAGCTCTGGAAGCCACAGGACGGGCAGTGTCCACGGCACGACCGCCTGCAGGTATGAAGCATGGAATTTATCTTCTCATTTGCCTGGCCCAAAATCTGAAAAGTAGAAATAAGTGTGTTTTAATAATTGGGGTGAGTTGACCTCTTGATTGTTTTGTGATGATGTTAAGGAGCAGCCAAATAAATATACTGAATTTTGCTCTTGCATAAAATGACAAGTATGAGAAGACACATACAATTTTCTCCTCCATATTTCCCATGATCCCTATTGTCTACTCTGGACTGTGGTAACAACCATTCTCCACCATTCACTACATCACCATTCCTTGGTCTCATTCAGTGGAAAAAGCAAAAATGTGTTGTGAGCTCCTGGTACTGTCAATTAAGTACCATATTTGGAGTCTTAAGTCATGAATTCTAATCCTCCCTCTGGCATTTGCTACTTGTGTGACCTAAGGCAGTCACTCTCTGAACCTCAGTTTCTTTCTATAAAATGAAAGATTCAATGCTTCTAAGATCCCTTTTACCTCTAAATCTGTGATGGTGAAATCCTTTCACTCCCCAAATCCTCCCTCACTTTTCCTCCTAGGTGAAGAAAAAGAAACCAACAAATGCCCTCCTTCAGTTACATTAATTAATCATTGTTGATTAGTTAATGTTGATACATTTATTAACATGCAGATTTCCACCTTTCCAGATGTTAGTGTTCATGAAATTATTTTGCATTTACTATTTGTGTATATATTGTATTTTCCAGCAGAATTTAAAATCCTTCAGACCAAGATTGTTTCATTCTTTATACCTGGAGCCTAGAATATTAGGAGCTTCATAAATGCTTGTTGATTGATTGATTCCTAAGGTCTTCATAGATTTAAAGCCATCAGGAAAATGAAAGAATATAAGAGGAGAAATAACAATGATAGAAATAAAAACACATAAAATTATGCCTATAAGTTTACAAGCTGCTTTATGAATATTATCTCATCTCTCTGAAATAGTATAAGTATTATCTTTCCTGATTTACAGATGAAGAAACTGAACCTCAGAGAAGTGAAAATGAGATCCTTTCTTTTGCTTTCTTCCCTCTTGACAAGGTTTCCGACCTCTTTAGCTTCAAAGCCTCCTCATTGGCCTTAGCAGGGAACTAAACATCTGATCTCTGGAAGTCTCTTCTGGTCTGTAGATTGGAGATACAGCAAGCTAAGAGTCTTGGCTTCTAGTTTCTTTGGTGGAGATGTCCTGACTTCTAGTTTCTTTGGTGGGGATATTGCTGCCTCTACCTCTGAAAGTGACCCAAAGAAATAGATCAATCTGTTTAAGAATAATGGTCCTTACTATTGACTCCTCTCCTTGCTTCAGTTTTCCACTTTGGAACTTCCTTTCCTCCTTTTGGTAATGGCATTGGGTGTTTACTGTGTTGCAGGTAAACGACAGAAGAAGACACCTGACAAAAAGGCTGGAAACAAAGGTAAAATGTGTCAAGACTTTTAACTTCATCCAGACTTAGTCCTTGTCTTTCTAGGACTGCCGAGTGAAGTTACTTGCTTTGCTTTTTTACAGATTGTAAGGCAGATATTGCCTTTCTGATTGATGGAAGCTTTAATATTGGACAACGCAGATTTAACCTACAGAAGAACTTTGTCGGAAAAGTGGCTCTGATGTTGGGGATTGGAACAGAAGGACCACATGTGGGACTTGTTCAAGCCAGGTACTTATATTTCAAAATGTCAGGAGACTTGACTGATAGAGCAAATGACCTCTCAGAATTAGAAACCATAGATGGAGGGACTGCTTCTATGGAAGATGAGACATGAACAATCCAGATGCCCAAATCCTATGAGACTTAATGATAGGGGAGTCAAATAAATTCAACAGACACTCATGAAGTTCCTTCTATTCATAAGGCACAGTGCTAGGCAATAGGCATACAATGATAAAAAAAACAAACAAAACTTTTGAGTTTACATTTTGGGGAAGGGGGAACATAATTTATGCATATGTGTGTATTACTCTTAGTTATACATACATAGAGGCAGATACATATCAGAATAATACACACCATATAAATTCAAATAAGCAAATACAAAATTGTACATAGTAATTTAAGGTAATTTCAAGAGTCAGTGGGTCAACAAGCATTTAGTAAATATCTCGTGTGCCAGGCACTGTGTCAAGTACTGAAGATATATGTCTGTGTGTTGTGTTAAAGTTTTTTGGGGGGCAGCTAGGTGGCGCAGTGAATAGAGCACCAGCCCTGGAGTCAGGAGGACCTGAGTTCAAATGTGACCTCAGACACTTAACACAAAAACTAGCCGTGTGACCTTGGGCAAGTCACTTAACCCCAATTGCCCTCCAAAAAGAAAAAAAAATTATCACATCCCAAAATGTACAGAGCTGCTTTGGGAGGCAGTAGGTTCATTCCCTCTTTGTAGGGATCTTCAGGTAAAAAGAGAAACGGTGGAAAAAAGCACCAGCTGTGGAGTCATAGAACTTGTGTTTCAGTGACACCTCTAATGTTTTCTAACCTGTGAGAACCTGGTAAACCACTTGATTTCCTCATGCCTCAGTTTCCTTATTTGCAAAAGGAGGTTGGTGGATGGCATCTGTGGTCTCTTCCAGTTCTAAATCTCTAATCCAAAGGCTGGTGACCACTTGGATATATCTTTTAGGTACTGCTTATATTAGATGGCTTTGGAGGTCCCTTCTAACTTTGAGATTGTGAATCTGTGAAATGCTTTGGTGAAATCTAGGTATCCTCTACCTAGGTAATTTCTGCGATTGGAAGTAGTTCTGTCATAAAAGAGAAATCCAGGTATGATTTGTTCTTGATGAAATGGTGATCACCATTTCTCTTAGGTGCTCATGTATTGCATAGAGTCCTGGATCTGGAGTCATAAAGACTTATCTTCCTGAGTTCAAATCTTGCTTCAGATATTTACTAGCTGTGGGGACACCAGGCAAATCACTTAAATCCTGTTTGCCTCAGTTTCTGACCTGTAAAATGAGCTGGAGAAGGAAATGGCAAACCACTCCAGTATCTTTACTAAGAAACCTCCAAATGGGGTCACAAAGAGTTGGACAGGACTGAAACAACATAATAACTACAATCTAAAGCTCTCATTTTACAGATGAGGAAACTGAGGCCCAGGGAGATTAAAGTGACTTGCCCAAGATCACATAGGCAGTAAGTTACAGAGGCAGAATGTGAATCCAGATCCTCTGACCCTGGAGCTATTCCTCTTTCCCCTATACCATACATTCTCCTGCCATAGCCTTGAAGAACCCATCACGACCTCTATGCTACAATGAGATACTAAAACAGGAATCTGTATTTTTCCAGGTTAACAGATAAATATGAAGATAAAAATAATAAATATAAATATTCTTACTTTCTCTGGAGCAGGGAAGTAATTTTTGTTTGTTGTTCAGTGTTTTTCAGTTGTGTCTGACTGTGACCCCAATTGGGGTTTTCTTAGCAAAGATACTGTTTCCTTCTCCAGCTCATTTGACAGATAAGGAAACTGAGGTAAACAGGGTTAAGTGACTTCCAAAAAGTCAAAAACCTAGTAAGTGTCTGAGGCCAGATTTAAATACAATACAAATACAATTTTAAAATTTCTTGGACTAGCAAATTGGGAGCTAGGAAGTTCCATATGCCAGTGCATAAATTTAAACTGTATAGGTGTGGACGCTACCAAGTACCAGTTTCAAAGCAGAGACACCTCGGAGAGCTAGGCCAGTCCTAGAATTCATAAACCTTGTAGATTTGACTACTCTTTGAAATACATAGCAAATTTAAGAAATTAGAGACTAGACATCTAGACTCCTCCCTGTGTCTCCTCATTTGGTCATTGAACTAGCTAAAGCCTCCACTCTAAGATGTAATTATCTGTGTCTTTGGTTTAGTGTTCACCCTCTTCAAATCAGATTTTACATTAAAACCTTCCAGTTTATAAACCAGGAGCACAGATCTTCCTCCTCACCTTCCCCAGAGTCCCCAACACCTATTTAATCATGAATTTTCAAGCAGAAAAAAAAAAAAATCACCTTTGTTACTATGGCAACCACTCAGCTGATTGCTTGGATGAGGCCCATCTAAAAGTGAGAAAGCTGATGTAGGCCATGGTTCCCCATGGTCTGGGGGTGGGGATGCATGAGTATGTCAGATTCTGTAAGGATGGTTATAATTTTGAGTTTAAAAAGATCTAAGCTCCAGTTCATAGCATTAACTCTTAAGTGTCAGGTGATTAAATTTTTTTCCAGCAGTAGGTCTAGGAAACTAAATATTTGTGGTACTTCTCTTTCAATCATTAATGCCTTAAGCGTGTACAGAAAATAAACTTATACTTCATAGAAATTCAGGTTAAGTAAGCCTCTTGTTCTTTCAGAATTGAAATTTTATGTTGATGATAGATTCACAATAAAAAAATTATTAAATGTTGGGAAAAAAAGGAAAGGTTTTGAATACAGTTGTCTCTCAATTACTGTGCAAATGGAGAGTAGTGGCAAAGATAATTCAAAATCAGATAATGAAAAATGATATATTTGGCCTTGGGAGATATTTTTGTTTTTGTTTTGCTTTGTGAAGGGCAATTGGGGTTCAGTGGCTTGTCCAAGGTCACACGGCTAGTTTTTGTGTTAAGTGTCTGAGGCTGGATGTGAACGGTCCTCCTGACTCCAGGGCTGGTGTGCCACCTAGCCGCCCCTGAGATATTTAAGATTTTAACATGGGCACCCCAGAATTTCACAGAAAGTCAAATTAAGCAATGAAAATATAAAGGCATGTCTAATTTTTTTATCCTACTTTTCCTGTTTCCTCATGGCCCACAGTCCATGCTGGGAATGTACATCATCTTTCAGCATGATACAAGAACCAGCCTAGAGTGGAGAACTGAATTCTCTCAGCATATTTTCTGTTTAATATTTTCTCTGAAGGAGAGAGGTGATTTTTGTTTGTTGTTTGGTGTTTTCCAGTTGTGTCCCACTGTTTCTGACTCCAGTTAGGGTTTTCTTGGCAAAGATATTGGAGTGAGGTTTGTCATTTCCTTCCAAGTGCTCACTTTACAGATGAAGAAATGGAGGCAAACAGGGGTCAAAAAACTAGTAAGTAGCTGAGGCCAGATTTAAACTCAGTCTTCCTGACTTCAGAACTGGTGCTCTATCCACCTAGCTGCCCCAGGGAGAGAATTATTCTAGATTAAAAGCTGGTCTTCCAGCTACGGCTGGATTAGAACAAATGTATAACATTTACCAAATAAGTTTTGGACATGCTACAGTATAAAAGGTATAACTGCTTTTATTAAAAAGCTCAATAGATTATCAGTATTATTATTTGCCCTGCATATATTATTATTCGCTGTTAACAAGCCACTATTTGCAAGGCTAAGGACTTTTAAGTCTTGAAATTAGAAAGTAGCTATTTATTCACATATTTAAAAAATTAATGGAAAAACACAATAGCAATATAAGTACAATGAATTTGCAGAGGCAACCCAATGTAGTGAATACTGTGCTGGATCTAAAGTCAGTTAGACCTGAGTTCAAATCTTGTCTCTGGCACTTAACTAGCTGTATGGCTGAGAATGTCATTTAAATCTCTCTAAACCTGAGGCAACTCTCTAAGATTTATTTACTAAATTATAGGTAGTTTATTTTGGTGGAGAAAGTTTCCACTCCCAAAATCACAGATCCTTGAGTACTGGTGTTTTAGCATGGTTTTGACACTACCAAATAACATACACATACACACACACACACACACACACTGAGTAACATGTAGATTTAAGAATGGAAGAAGTCTATATTTTTAAAAAATAAAACCTTCAATTTATTGAAACTATAACAAGGTTTTTTTGTTTTGCTTTAAATACTCTTTTCCTGTTAAACTTTGGGCTGTCACTGTATTTACCTTCTGGTTGGAATCCTGGGCTCAGAAACCTTAACTGCTTAGTTACTAACATTCCTATCTTCAGTAATAAAGACCAAGGTTTCTGTATCTTGCGACCATGATTCTGTGTTGTTAGGAGAGAAATCTAAATATTGCCTAATGCAAAAAGTTATATTAGCGGGGCGGCTAGGTGACACAGTGAATAGAGCACCAGCCCTGGAGTCAGGAGGACCTGAGTTCAAATCCGAACTCAGACACTTAACACAAAAACTAGCCATGTGACCCTGGGCAAGTCACTTAACCCCAACTGCCCTTCCCCCCCCCAAAAAAAAAAATTACATTAGAGCAAGTAATGGATAGAGCTTTGTATCTGGCCACAGGAAGATGAGTTTGAATTCCACTTCATGGTGCTTACTAGCTTCATGACCCTAGGCAAGTCACTTATTCTGTCTCAGCCCTAGTTTCCTCATCTGTAAAATGGGGATAATGATAGCACCTAACTCACAGGGTTGTTTAGAGGATCAAATGAAATAAACATACGAGAGCTTTACAAACCTTAAGGTGCTATATAAATGGTATTAGTTATTAAAGGGATTGAGAATATATTTTTATTCAATCTGCTAGGAATAACTTTTATCTTCTTTTCCTCTTAGTGAACATCCCAAAATTGAATTTTTTTTGAAGAACTTCACCTCAGCCAAAGATGTTTTATTTGCTATAAAGGAAGTGGGTTTCAGGGGAGGCAATTCCAATACAGGTAAGTAGACCTGGGATTGTAGGACCTAGGGATAGCTGACTTACAATGGAAAATCATCTCTCAATTTGTGACAAAGGGTCTAAGAACTTTGGGGCCTTTTTTCCCCTTAGAATGCTCACGGTCATTTGAGTAGCTATACTACATGTCACATATAGGTGTCCCTAGTGTACAGAAGAAAGCAAAGGAACCAAGTTTAATAATCAGCATAGCGCTAATTCTGTAAATTATTGAAGTAGCGTCATTTTTATTAAATTGGCATGGTACAGCCATGATCACTGAATATTCTTCCTGTAACTTGTATTCCTTCAGATCTGAAAAAGAAGTATGTAATTATTTATATCTGCACAGGCCAATCAACAAATCAGTAAACATTTATTAAGTACCTGACATGTTCCATGCACAGTGCTAAGAGCTGGGTATGGGTCCTTGCCCTTAAGGAATTTACAACCTAATGGGGAAGACCATATGAAAACAAAGTAAGATAAGAAATCAAAGAAAGATTTGCATAGTAAATAAAGAGGAACCAATTAAGGAAAGCACTGGAATTTAAGAGGAGTTAGGACCTGAGCCAAGCTTTGAGTTACTAACAGCTGTTAAAGACTTTAAGTTCTACTGAGCACTTTAGGTAGCTAATCATTTGCTAATTGGGACAAAAGATTTTCCATAGGGTTAGGATCTACTTATGTTTTCATGAGTCTTAGCTTAAGTTACTATGAAAATTACTCTGAAATAAGTAAGGCTTATGAGAAGTGGTATGAGAATAATGTAGATTCTAAGAAGAATCACAGAATACATGAGCTTCCTCCAGGCAAGGTTCTTGTTAGAATGTGTCTACAACATATATAGTAGGCACTTAGTTTTTTTAAAAATTAAATTGACTGGGGGACAGTGTTTTGGAAATAATTAGGAAAAACTTCTTTCATCAGTCAGATCTTTATACATCATAGGAAGAGGAGGGAGAGAAGGTCTCCACAACTTAAAACCTCCAATTGCCAGGTAGTAAGTGCCTATTATAACTGGAAAAGCAGTTCCTGCAGTGGCGAAGGCTGCTTGAGTATGCTCTTCCCTTTCAATCCTAGGAAAAGCCTTAAAGCACACAGCCCAGAAATTTTTCTCAGCAGACAGTGGAGTGAGAAAAGGCATTCCAAAGGTGGTGGTGGTCTTCATTGATGGCTGGCCCTCTGATGACATAGAGGAAGCTGGCATTGTGGCCAGAGAATTTGGTGTTAACGTTTTCATTGTCTCTGTGGCCAAACCCATACCTGAAGAACTGGGGATGGTTCAGGATGTTGGCTTTGTTGACAAGGTAAGGTGGTTGGGGGGGGCGGGGGTGCCCTATCAGTTTAGCTTAGAGTGGAGATTTTGTGCTCGAACTTCCAACCACTGCTCTGGGGAAACAGGGTTTTCTTATCCAATTGAACTTTGAACATTTGCAACAGGAACACAAGTTTATGGCATTTTTCCATAACTGAATCATCTTTTTTTGTGAGAAAAAGAAAGCAATTTTGCAGTTTCCCTGAGGGTTCCTCTCATGTATTTTGTTCTACTCATCAGGCCGTCTGTCGGAATAATGGTTTCTTCTCTTACCACATTCCAAGCTGGTTTGGCACCACCAAGTATGTGAAACCGCTGGTCCAGAAGCTCTGTACCCATGAACAGATGATGTGCAGCAAGACCTGCTACAACTCCGTTAACATTGCTTTCCTGATTGATGGCTCCAGTAGTGTAGGAGACAGCAACTTCCGCCTCATGCTTGAGTTTGTCTCCAATATAGCCAAGACCTTTGAGATCTCTGACATTGGTGCCAAGATTGCTGCGGTACAGTTCACCTATGATCAGCGCACAGAATTCAGTTTCACTGACTATACCACCAAGGAGAATGTCCTGGCTGTCATTCGGAACATCCGCTACATGAGTGGTGGCACAGCCACAGGGGATGCCATTTCTTTCACTGTGAGAAATGTATTTGGCCCCATAAGGGAGGGACCCAACAAAAACTTCCTTGTAATTGTAACTGATGGGCAATCCTATGATGATGTCCAAGCTCCTGCAGCTGCTGCTCATAAAGCAGGTAATGTTTTTGCCTCTACATGGGTAAGATTTGGGAGAAAATTGAGGAAATTTTCATTTGGAAGCACTGTTACTAGCAAGGTTATTTTCATTTTAGTGTAGAAATTATTTTCTGGGGCGGCTAGATGGTGCAGTGAATAAAGTACAGGCCCTGGAGTCAGGAGGACCTGGGTTTGGATCTGGCCTTACACTTACACACACACACACACACACACACACACACACACACACACACACACACACAAAACTAGCCATGTGATCTTGCCAAGTCACTGAAGCCCAATTGCCCTCCAAAAAGCAATAAAAAACAACAAAAACCAAAAACGAGATTATTTTCTTATATTTTTATATTCTTTAAGGGAGAATACAATTTAATATTGTCATCAGAATCTGATTTTTTCTTAGAGAAGCAGCTTGATGTAGTGGATAGTGCTGATTTTAGTCAAGATGACATGGGTTCAAATCTTGTCTCTGACACGTACTAGTTGTGTGACTTTGGGTCAGTTACTTCTCTTCAAGCCTGTTTTGACATCAGATTAAAAAAAGGGGGGGGGCAGGGAGGAAAGAGTTCCATCTTTAAGGTCTCCTGCATGCAGTGCTAAATCTATGATCCTATGATTTCTACATTGGTCAAACTCATGGTCCAACCACTCCAGTGTCCTGTCTCTGAAAGCAATACAAAAGAGCAGAATAGCATAGTTGTCTTCTTTAGCACTTATTCTGCCACCTGTGGATTTATCTAGATCTTATTTGAATCATATTTTTCAATTTATACCAGCTTCTCTGTCTCTACAGTAAAACAGAATGTTCAGAAAGGTTACATTTAACGAACATATGGATTTACTTTGTTCATTAGTTCTCCTCAGTCATCTCTCTTAAAAGACAAAAGGCCTGATTTTTAGGCTCTTTTCATTGACATCACCTTCCCTTCTGTTTATCACTTTACTTGCCCTTCTCCAGCTAGGCCTTGTCTAGTATATATCTTCCTTGAGATACACAGAAATACATACATTTTAAACTAAGAAAGCATTATGACTTTTATATAAGGATGGAATGTTTTCAGCTTTGCTTCCAAAAAGTCCATATTTTTGGTGGTATCAAGGAAGGATAACTGGACAATATTCTTAAGGGGACTTTTTAGCTCTCTTTCTAGAATATAACTGATGGATACAAACCATCACAAACTATTAAGAAATTTTATGTAATTTTTTCTCATAAGTGCATTGCTTTGCACTTGTTTATTGTAACCCATTTGCCACACATTTCTAAATACTTAGTATCTCCCTGTATTATCTCCTTGGAGGTTCTGTTGGGATTCCATATTGTTTGAGTCTCCTCTGCATGTTGGGAAAGAAGTATGATTCAAAAAAAGCTTGAAAGTAGGTCTAGATCTAGGAACTCAGCAACTACTTTAGGAACATGTCTAAGCAATGCTTTAGTCTAATAGGTACATCTAAATGGAGCGAACATCAAGAGAAATTAGAAAAAGGGTTGAGAATTGGCAATATAATCAGAAATTGTGTAAGTAGCACTTGTGAGCTTACCTATGCATGCTCTTACTACAATTACTAATTGTTAATCTTGGAGAACCATAGTGACTTCAACTGAAGTTGAAGCCAAAGAAGTCTTCGGGGGTAATCTGACTTATCAACATGTAGAATCTGAAAGATTATTTACATGTTTGAGAACTAGACAAATACAACTACTTGCATAAGAAACACCACCTTACCTTCAAAAGGTGGACAGTGTTTCTAGTCAGACCCAAGAAAAATTATCATTTCTAATGGGACTTATTTGGGGCTAAGAAAGCTTTCTGAGAGACTAATAATCTCAATTATTTTTTGACCAATACCTAAGGGCTTAGTTGGGTGTCATTTTATTCCTTTTTTCGTTCTTGCTGAACATTTCCCATTAAATTTTTATTCATGTTTAAGAGACAGTGAGAATTTTTTTCCCCCTTTCACATGGGGTGGGAGAATAATAAATTAAATGTACACTGGTCTACTCATAGGAAAGAAGCATGACCAGAGAAGACTAAGAAATGACATTTATGACAGCAAAGCTTTTGGTTTTTCAATAGGGTTCATTTATAAACATTCATTAACATGGTTACAGGAAAAGGTATTCCAGTATTCTAAACTCCAGCAATCTAACCTCATATTCACCTAAATCTCAGTACCCCCTATTAACTTGACTGTTCATGGGACAGGAAGTTTGAGGTCACAGAATTTGGCCCCTTAAATCTAGCCTATGCAACTGTGTATGAATGTAAAACATGAAACAAAGTTTTATACTTACATAGTAAATTGACTGAGTTGACTGCATATTATCAGCTAGTTTTATTTAAATTCATTTTGAAATACTTCCCTTGTAGGTATCACTATCTACTCTGTTGGTGTGGCTTGGGCGCCTCTGGATGATCTGAAAGATATGGCCTCTGAACCAAAGGAGACTCATGCCTTCTTCACAAGAGAGTTCTCAGGATTAGAACAGATAGCTACTGATATAATTAGAGGCATCTGTAGAGATTTCTTGGAATCACAACAGTAAAGGTGACATCTTCACAGCAGAAGGAAATGCTATAAAGGTCTCTAGTGCTTATGCTCTGATGTTTTAATACATAAAGTACTTAGATCTAATACAAAAACATTATTCTAAAAATGCTAGTACCTCTCAAACAATCTCCAATAACTTAATCGAACATATACACTATACATTTTACATTCATGGCTTTATGACAGGCATGAGATTAAAGATGGTATTTGGAAGCACCACATTTCTTATTTGCAAAAATACTCAATCTTGGTTAGGGAAGATTGGTTATCATTTTATGCCAATTCATATCTTTCTAAGCTCAACAGAAATGATCACAAATAAAAGGCAACTGCAAATTGGTCTGAAAGCCAGAGATACCTCCTCCAAAAAACAAAGAAAAAAAATTAAATTGTTAAATATGAGAAATAAAAAGGACACATTGGAAACTATCTAATTACAGAAGTAGTTCTTAGTTTCTCAAAGCTTGCCAAAATGACTGATGTTATTGTCATAATACATAAAATAGCATTTTGATCCAATTATGTTCTGCTCATGTGTAGATGTTTCTTTAACATTATATGCACTCAAGAAGGATCTCTTGGTATAATTTTATTCATTTCTGTATGTGTCCAAAAACTAAGGACTTTATGGCATAAAAGGGAATCATTTATGAAGTGTTAGGTAGTGTGTTTTTGTAATAACTTATGATTAACAATTTATTACACTAAATGTGGGGGGAGTGCCTTGTCTTTTTCTATTTATACCCTTAATTTTTTTTACATGTATAAATGAAATTGGCTAGTACTATAAGAATCTCTAATGTATCCTCCCCCCAAAAAATGACAAGTTAAACAAGATTTAAACTCATATTGTAAGCATTTTTCTTAGATAACTCGTAGGAAAAATACATAAATATTGCAAATAACAGAATGAAACTACAAGGATGAAACATTAATGTTTGGATGTTTGAGCAATAAAAAAACAAAACAACTTTTAATATCTGTGCTATCCCAAGTTGCCTAACACTCCACTCTTATATAAAGGATTTGATTATTTCAGTGATTGGAGAGGGAAGTAGGAGGGAAGGGGGGAAAAAAGGTCACTTGTTGAGATAAATGGGGGGAAAGGTCAGTCTATATTACTGAAAAATGCCTTAATTTTAAGCATATATAATAACAAGGAATAGGCTAAGACTGTGAATGAGTGACTCCAGAGGGCCTCTTTCATAGAAAAGACTTTGTAATTAGCATATCAATTATTTTCATATAAATGGACATTCATAAAACTGCCTTTCTTACTAAGGTTAAATAGGAACAAACCAACCGAGAGGGGCAAATCAAATAAATCACCAGTTTAAAACCATCTCCCTGCCCACCCATCCAGTACAACTCTAAGGCAACAGGCTCTCTTCCCTTCACCCTTCAGTTCCCCCACACCTTGATGTTAACTACTATCAAAACCACTCTAAAACTGGAGAGCTTAACTAAAATAGAAAGGGCTTTCAACATAGTAATATCCAACCAACACAAAACAGAATAAAAAACACCACCAACTAGCAAGTCTTGTAGGAATGACTGACAAATATTCTTGGTTACAGGGAGAGGAATACTTAAAGTCTCTTGGCACCTTTTTAAAAACAACTTGGTCAAATTATGGAGCTTAATCTAGGCAATGTGATTGTTCCCTTAGTGAGAGGGTGAATTTTTTTAACTGTATCAAACATTTTTTCTTGGAACACAAAACATAACCTCTTCTTTCCTTTGGTCTTTGACTTCTGATTTCATCAAGGTAGATCATTATACAACTGCAAATCAACTCACCTGAAAATTATCTAAGTTGCCTGGTCCTGAGGTCCTAAGTTAAATGACTTGCCCATGGTCTCACAGTAACCAGTGTGTATCAGACTTGAGCCCAAATATTCATGACTCCAAGGCCAGCCTTATAAATCTGGGGTTCTTAACCTAGTGTCCATAGATGGATTTTTCAGGGTTTATGAAACTGCATAGGAAAAAAAATTACATCTTTACTTTCACTAACTTTTAAATGAAAATTAAGATTTCTTTCAGTGATATATGTTGACAACAAATTACAGCAGTATTAACAGGACCTGGTCACCAGTAGAAACTGGATTATTTTTCTATCACATTGCCATTGTTCCAAGTATCTTGAAATGCAATTTATGATCATCTCCACTATATATACTTAATAGAAACTGGTGCTTTAATTGTTATGTGATCAGTCTTCCCAACTACAGAGTTTCAACATAACAGGTTTTCTTTGTAATTATATTTATTTTTACATTATGCATTTAAAACTGTTATCCTAAGGTGTCAAAGGCATCATATCAGACTGCCATATGTATGACGAAAAAAGAATGCTTAAGATTACTACTCTAGACACACAACACTCCCAAACTGCTCTGCAGTTTTTTTTTTTGTAAAATGTTTATTTCCATAGATGAGTTTTTAAAATTATGGATGAAATATGGTCCACATGTTATTTCATGTATCTTATATTTGTTTCCTTAAAAAAAAAAAAGGGTGCTTATTTTCCATCACTGAGCTGGATGAATCACGACACTACATTTGACACCACTTCTAAGAACACCTTTTTGCCGTGTCAAAATGTTTAGGGAGCATAAGCAGTAGTCCTTGGCTGCCCATGCCTAAGGGGAAAAAGGCCTTGGGGGGAAGTACCAGCCAGTTATGGCAAGATGTAATAGAACGGAACTATTTTACTCCATGCTGTAAAAAATCCTCCTTGCACCCTGGCTTTTAAGGTGCTGGAGAAAGTGAGAAAAGCTGAGACAGAATTCGTTATTAGGCTAGGAAGAAGTCTCTAGCAGAAAGTAACAGGTGGTGGTGGCCACAATGCAAAGAAAAGCCCACGTAAAGAGGTTTCCAGGTGGTGAGATAGAACCACTCTGATGTATGCCATAGATGGGCTTGTGTTAGGTTCTGGTGCCCAACTTGTAATTCTGAAGATATTTGCACAGAAACATTATTACAGGTAGGAATGGTATTTTATAGCAATATTACCAGTTTAAATACATTCTAAGTTTTTAAAAATAAGGCTGAGGGGGGTGGCTAAGTGGCGCAGTGAATAGAGCCCTGGAGTCAGGAGGACCCAAGTTCAAATTTGACCTCAGACACTTAACACACAAAAACTAGCCATGTGACCTTGGGCAAGTCACAACCCCAACTGCCCTACCTTCCCCTCTCCAAAAAAAAAAAGAATTAGGCTGAGGGATTAAATATCATCTATAACACTGTTTATATGGGAAAGTAAGTTTGGTGATCCAAATGACTGATACACTAAATCATAGATTGGGGACTGCTTAAAAATTCAATTTGATCTTTAATGCCTTTTCTTTCCTAGATTAGGACAAATTGAATTGGAGAGAAGAGACTCATTAATCATTAATGTTTTGAGCTGACTTTTGAGAGGCGAGGAGAAGGAAAAGGGAGAGAAGAGATCAGACATTTTAATTACTTTTCAAAACAATCTAAATGAAAATAACGGTGGGGCAATGTGCATAATATAATTTCTTAGTAGATACAATTACCAAAATTCAATTTCAGGATCTGCAAGAGAAAATCCATCTTAGATGAAACTCCTGGAAAATTATTCTTAAAACTGGTGTCAACTGTACTGTTAAAGAAAAATATTTTCAAAACACTGATAAACTAACATAAATTTAAAGTTCAAATGCTGTTTTAAGCAGCATAAAAACTACAGGATCTAAAAAATTCTCTAATTCAATGAATAAGAATAAAGCATTACACTTTATTGCTATTCAACACAAAATAATGTAGCCAACAGTAACATACAGGTACACCATTTAATATTTATTATATGCATTTTATATACATTATTTTTCAACAGCTGTACTTTTGCTATGTGGTACAATCTTAAAAATTTGCTGATTCATAGTTTGTAAAACAAAAACCTTACAAAACTCATCAAAACTCGCAAACTGATCAGAAAAGTTTTGTGGAAGACTAGAAAAAATACTTTATTGTCTTAATCATGCATTACACAAACAAAATCTTTAGATACACTGTAAAATTAAGCACATCTGAAAAAATAAAAACAGGGATAACTAGTCCAAACACAGCAGATTTCTGAATCCTGATTCAACTACTTTTGTGTCCTATTTGTAATGCAAATATAACATTTTCACTCCAAATATTTTTTAAACAAGATAGCGTTTCTGGAATTGTGGTAAACTGAGATATGTAACGGGAGAAAAATAACTTGGTTTGTAAATTAAACTATGAAATTATCAATTTTTAGTCTATTTTAGACTGTTCAAAGAATGCCATAATAGATATACAGGGCCCTTTAGCACATACATAAAGGATATAAAGACCAACAAAAAAAAGTGAAATAAATAACAATAGGCCATTAGAGTAAGATGGGTAATCCTTGATAAATAAACTTGTAAATACAGTAAGATGTACAAAATATCACATAGTGATAGGATGCCAAGATTAGTTTTTTGTTTTTGTTTTTTTAATTTTAAAGAGTTCATTGGGGGTGGTAAGCCCCAGTGTTTCATTTTAACACATCTTTCTTTACAGTCCTTTATTTATGAAGACAGTTATGTGATGATGATGATGATGATGAATTAGCATCCTTATGGAAGGACTTAGCTGAGCTGTATTAGGCAAAAGAAGGGAAGAGTGGTTACACGGCAGCGGGTCAGTGAGATCTCTGTGTTTTAGGGTTCTATAATGCAGAAAAAACATTATCAATACAATCTTGAGCACTGTTGTGACAGGCTAAATATATAAAAAGACTTATAAAAACTAGAATTTTATCCAAACATTTTGTGCAACTAATGCTAAAATATTTTAAGTTAAATTTCCTTTTCTTTAAAGCAAAATAAATTTAAAAGGGAATCTGTGGCATTCAACTGATAAACAGAGAAGATCACTAAGAGATGAAAAGAAAGCTACTCTTGGAGCTCACTTCCCCCCACGAGAGCACCACATCCTAACCCTAAGGCAGCACACAGAGTCCAAAATAAGTCTTTTTGTAAGATCAGACTCCACATTGGCTTAGACACGTAATGAACAGACATATGCTCAGTTCATATCCAGTAAAGGCTACAAATACTGGTTTCCTTTTTTTGCCCCCACAAAATACAGTAATTACAGTTAAATGAATGAGCCTGACATTATTCAAGATGTGGTGATTTTCACCAATTTATACCTGCCCCAAAATAGCCTTTGCCTAGGCAGATCATACGTAGTGTCTTATCAGTAACCTCATTGATGGCAGTGATGCATTCCCTCTTTCTGTCCAAGAAGACCTGCTATTAAATTGCAGATATTTGTTACGTCACACAAATACTTTGGCAAGGGCATCAGCTCCTGCACTGGCAATATATGCTTTTGATGGATGGAAAGCTACATCATAAATGGATTCATCCAATTTCTTCCTATGAGCTGTTATTTCTTGCACACACGTCTTGCTGTCTAAATTCCACAATCTAATGGAACAGTCATGACCTATGGAAGAAGACCACAATTAATCAGATTTTGCAAAAGAACCACAATTAGCATACAACATTCAGACATCATGGATTATATTAAAACTTACTTCCAGACATCAAATAGATGCCATTAGGATCTACTGCTAGACTTGTAACAGCATCCAGATGAGCAACCATAGAATGGATCATTTTACCTATATGAAACATAATAAAGAATGTCAAGTTTCTCCAAGTCATTTACTCTGGGGATGAGGAGGCTGGAGATAAAAAACATGTTAATAGCAACAGTTTCACATAAAAGCAAAATCCTAACATGCAACTAAGTTCTTGTAGCCTCAAATAACCAACTGTGCAAAATGAATTTGCAACATGTTGTATATACTGAAAATTTACCACTGACTACAAAATCCTATCACTAGATTCTACATAAAATTACAATAAATTGCAGAACTGAATTTACTTTTACAACACATAAGTAGACTGGAAATATAAGCAATTGTTTAATGGATGTAACTTCCTAAGTAAAATTCAAGATTCATCAAGTTCATTGTTCTACTGAGATGTCAATTATTTCATGCTGCAGGAACAAGTAAACAAAAGCTGGCCATGGACCCAGGTTGGAAATCAGGTAAAAAAAAAAATCTATACACCTGCTTTCAAAATGTTTTTAATGCATAAAATTTAAACAAAACAAAACAAACAAAAACCCCAAGATTGTAAGGAAACCAGTACTACTGAAATAAAAATACAGACAAAAACAAGTTCATGATCCTAACCCTTGGCCTAAAGAAACTACTTTGAATTGACTCAGGCTTCAACTGAAGACACTGTAAAAAGCAATTTAATGAACATTTTAGAAGTAAGTGCTTAGGATTTAAGGAGACAAGAGAAAAGCATAACCAAAACTACTCTTCTAAGTGGGGAATGGCAAGCAATCTTTGCTGTGACTTGTTACCTACTAAAGTCAGACACGCACTATAACTCACGCACATTTTCCCCAGTCCTGACAATCCGTGACTGTTCAAATGCTGGGCTGTTCCTAACAAAATAAGGTCACTCTAAATTGCCATGCACACATGTGTGCGTGTCTAAAACACTATGTAAATGCAACTGTGAATTTAAAATAATGCAATCATTTCTTGATGATAAAGAATATTACTGTCATTAAAAATTATCCATCATTACTGCAGAGATGTGTGAAGTTAATGAAGAATTAAGCTAGGGGCAGCCAGGTAGCAGAGCTAGTAAGAGCACAGAGAGTAAGAGCACCAGCTCCAGTGTCGGGATGACCTGGGGATCAAATCCGGGCTCAGACACTTAGCACCCACCCAGAAATACATGGCCGTGTAACCTTGAGCAAGTTACTTAACCCCGATTGTTTAAAAAAAAAAAATTAAGCTAAAAAAATTTTTTAAGGACAAAACATTTTATTTTCCATTTATTTGGTCTTTTTTTTTCCTCCTCATTTCAAAGGAGTGCTTCCTAGTTCTGGCATTCCAAATTTTAAGGCTAAAATATATTACATATCAGCAACTTTCCTACCTTTATATTCTTGAGATTAAAGCATAGCATGGCAAAAAGTTTAAAAAGTAAAGATTCATAGATTCATTACTTAATGGGATAATTTTGAAATTATTAATTCCAAAAGAAATAAGGTTTAAAAAAGGGTAATAATATCCTCATGATGAAAATAACAAAACCAACTTACCCGTTTTATTGTCAAAAAACTTGATGTGTCTATCTTCATGAGCAGTAATTGTAACAGGAAGTGTGGGATGGCTTACTACCCTGTTAATATGATTATTTGATTGTAAACCTGGATGGAGAAGAAAAAGTACAACCAATGACTCATTTAGTTTTCTTTACTACCACATCTTGTACTAATCACAATAGATTATAATCTCTTACAAAGTTTGAACTATTAAATAGGGAATCAGTGGTAAATTAAGGTCTCTACTTAACATTAAGTCCTAAGTCATCAAAGTTTGGGGGTGATGTTTATGGCTCCCTTTCACTACTCATTCTACATGGGAAGTCATTAAATTTAAGATTAATATGTTGGTGGATTTTTCTACATTTAACATCAGTATACAACATCAGTAACAAAACTCAACATAATACAACTTCATAAGAGACACACCAAATATTACTACTGATTAAAAAAATCCAAGGTATTTCATTTAATTTATAAAGACTACATAAGGTCATTATGAGACAGAAGAGAGGTGCTAGAGACTTTTTATAAAACCAAACAATAAAAATTAGCCTTGTGGAAAGAAAAAAAATTACCTTTTTATCAATTCTAGATTAAATTCAAGGACAGAGTAGACAAAACTTATATTTATAAAGCAGTTTATGATTATAAAGCATCTTATATACAGCACTTCATTTCACCCTCATAGTAACCATGTGAAGTAGTATACATATTATTCCCATTTTACAGAAGAAACTGCTATTTACTAGCTGTGTGAAAACTTGAGCAAGCCACTTAACCTCTAAGCCTCAGTCAAATATGAAATACTTTACTCCACAAAATACCCCCAAAACCTAATTTCTATATGCACTAAGTGACTTCAATCCAATGAGATCCACCACTGTGGCTCATATGTGGTATAGATGAGTCTTAAGGCCATGGCCAGGAAGAGAATTTAAATATAGTATGATTTTTTAAATTTATTATTGCTGGTTTTAAAACTCCCAATCAGAGAGGATTCTGGGAATATAGCAGAGTAGATCAGAAAATTCCTAGCTCTCAAGATTTTCCCCCCACAAAAGAGTTAAAATAGCACCTTAGGGCAAAACAAAGTGTGGGTGCAGATAAATAAAAACAGGGGCATAAGTGGGGTCCTCCAGGGAAAATCTGAGATCAGAAGAAAAATCCCAGGACTAGGTTTGGTCCCCTTGAAGAGTAAACACCTCTAGGCTAGGTTCCATCTTAAAAGTAAGCAGCTAGCCTCTTTTACAACAAGCAGCAAGCCGTGAGGTTAGTTGGTTAGAGAGACTGCCTCTGCCTTCTACCCTGGGGATAAGCGAGGGGAGTTGGCTGTCTGAGCTGTAGGAAGGAGGAAACACCAGACCCAGCTGTGCTAAGAAAAGCAGTAGGGGCCAGAAGGAACCAGTACACACGCAGTGGGGTGGAAAGTCCCTGGCTCTGGGCACTTACAGGAGGTTTGAGATTGGAGTTTTGGCTTTGGTTTCAGACTAGAGGGAAGAATTGCAGATCTGGGGCAAGGGGCACCATTTCCTATACCCCAGGGCTAGAGGTGATTATAAATAATTAAGATATTACCACCAAAAATGCACAGGCAAAGGAGAAAGAATCCAATCACAGAAAACTATTTTGGGAATGGAGATGACTGACTGGGGGTTCATCTTCAGAGAAGGATATTCAAGTAAAGAAACCCTCAAAGAGTAATGTCAAATGGTCACCTGCCCAGAAAGAATTCACAGAAGATCTTAAAAAGGACTTCAAAAATCAAATGACAGAGATGAAGGAAAAACTAAAAAAGAAAGAAAAATCCAAGAAAAACAAGAAGGATATGAAACGAAAGTTAACCAATTAGAAAAGGAGATCCAGAATCTTAGGGAAGAAAATGACACCTTAAAAATTAGAATTGGGCAAAGTGAAGCCAGTGAAATTTTAAGAGACCAAGAGATGATTAAATAAAATATGAATAATTAAAAAATAGAAGAGAAAGTAAAACAAGAAAACAACATATTTGGAAAATAAGTCAAGAAGAAAAATTTTAAAATAACAACTAAAAGTTACGATCAAAAAAAGAATCTTGATACAATAGAAGAAATAATCAAAGAAAATTGTC
The DNA here is from genome assembly GCF_028583685.1 of Petaurus breviceps papuanus. Lineage (NCBI taxonomy): Eukaryota > Metazoa > Chordata > Mammalia > Diprotodontia > Petauridae > Petaurus > Petaurus breviceps. Next base: position 13,434,734 of record NW_027186492.1, on the reverse strand, counting down.
CTGAAGCATTAGAACAAGGGGGGAAAGTAGAAATAGAAAAAAATCCATCAATCACCACTTAAAAGAATTCCTATGAGAAAAACTCAAAGGAATATCATGGTCAAATTTTGAAACCCCCAGCTCAAGAAAAAAACAAATTAAAAAGCATCAAGATTAAAATAATTTAAATATGATGGTACCACAATTAGAATTACACAAGACCTAGCAGCAAAGACATTAAAGGACTGAAGGTCTTGGAACGCGACATATCAAAGAGCAAAAAAAACTGGGGCTCCGGCCAAAAATATCATACTCTGCAAAGTTAAATATTATCCTGTATGAAAATAAAAATGGACATTTGATAAACGCTCAGACTTTCAAGACTTTGTTAAAAAAAAAATCCTGAACTTAATACAAAATTCAACATATAAGAACCAAGAGAAATATAAACAAAGAGTGATTAAAAGGGATCCATAAGGATAAACTGTTTACTTTTTATATATGGAAAATGTAAGATGGATGTCTAAAATTCTTATCAATAATTAGATAATTTATAAAAAAGATTGGGGTAAACACGAGAAGGATATGAATTTAAAAAGTAAAACCATTTAGGAACAGTTTAAAAGAGTAATTTGAGGTGCAAAAGGAAGAATTGATACAGAGGAATTAGATGGGGGGAGGAGGGCTGGTAATTCTGGTAACCTACTTTAATCGGGAATGAGTTTAAGAGGGAAAAATACATACACATACATATAAAAGTATGAAAGTCTTCTAAATTCAGAAAAAATAAAACGGTAGAGGCATAGGGAGGGGGAAGACGACAAGGGAGGGATCCTTAGAGAGGAGGGTGAGGGAATAGGTAAAATAGGGATATAGAAAGGTGTTTAGATTTATGGGAATGGGAGGATAGGGGAGGAATCCTTAGAGGGGGGTTAGCCAAATTACAAGAGGGCAAGGTAGTGGATAGAAGTAAAGTAGAGGAGGCAGGAGAGAAAGGAAACAAGATATAATCATACATAAAAAACAAAGATCATGTGTGTGTGTGTGTGTGTGTGTGTGTATTGCTATAGAGAAACATATATAAATTTTATTGTAGCCTTCTGGGGGGAATTTGGGGGAAGAATAAAAAAAAGAACAGAGTAAAAAAGTGCACAGCAGAGAACAAAAGAAAACTCACAAGGAAGCAAAGAAAAAGTGGACAATTCTCAACATGAGTATTATTTATCATTTGGTTTTCTTGAAATGAAAATCTATTGTTACACATTGAATTCTCTCATGTTCTACGATGCACATGACATGCTTTTTTCTTTTCTTTCTAACTTTGTATTTAAATTCCAATATTTAAGTTTGATATGTTTTTGTCTCTTTTCTCTGTCCCTGGCTCTGGGCACTTACAGGAGTTTTGGCTTTGGTTTCAAACTAGAGGAAAGAACTGTAGATCTGGGGCAAGGGGCATCATTTCCCATACCCCAGGGCTAAAGGTAATTATAAATAATTAAGATACTACCACAAAAAATGCACAGGCAAAGGTTCTGGTGTTTGAGTCTAAAATAAAATTTTGAAAAAAAAAAAAACCTCCTAATCATTATAGTATGGAGGCAACACTGAGTTCTTAAATACTATGTCAGTGGGGAAAAACTGAAAGATTTTACTAAGACTTTAAGTATAGTTGCAACAATGGACTATGTCATATATCCATATATAAAAATGCACAATCTATACTTGCTATATGAAAAAAAAAAACCCAAACCCAATCTTGGTTCCAAAAAGAACTGATGAAACACTTCCTCACCCCAGTTCCTTTCAGTGGAGAGTAAGGAGAACTACAATTCAGACACACTCTCTCTGTGTTTGTTAGTTTTCCTTAAATGTTTTTCTTTATTAAAATGGAGAACTAAAGACCCACCCCTTCACCCCACTTTCCTACCCCGCCTTTGTACAGGAAGGACAAGAGAAGATAACAGTAAAAAAAATGATGGAAGAACAGCCAAGATACTCAAGCAAACTTACCAGCATCTACCTGTGATGAAAGCATCAACAATGACTGTGATGTTTCTAAATCATAAATGACTGTACTGCCAGTGTTGAAAGAGGTCACCATATGAGCAGGATCACAGCCTATGAAGTCAACAGATGTAGGTATTCCATGCTCTAAAAATAGGTCAGGAAAAATAAGAATGTATTATACGACAGCAAATAATCATTATGAAATCTTCATTCTTTTGGAAAGAAAATAAATTCTATATAACACCAACTAAATTAGGATACTGGACAATTATTAGAATCATGCAGGACAAAAAACACATCCAGGTAACTGATGCAAGTATAGGGAAAGGTTTAAAAAATTACCCAAGATATACATGAAGCACAGATGCACTAGGAAGATAAAACATACATGCTTCATTTAAAATGATTCAAGGTAATAAACACTAGCTATAAAATAACTAAGATAAACCAGAGACAAGAAGAATGGTACCTACTGTTTACAGGGGTATTTGCTGGTGGGCAAACTCCTTTGACCAATGCACTTTCTGTTACTTAAGAGTCTTGGGGGGTGGCTAGGTGGCACAGTGAATGGAGCACTGGCCCTGGAGTCAGGAGGACCTGAGTTCAAATCCGGCCTCAGACACAACACAAAAACTAGCTGTATGACCTTGGGCAAGTCACTTAACCCCAATTGCCCTCAAAAAAAAAAGTCTTAGGTCATCAAAAAGTTAAATGACTTGCCTATGTGACCAATATGAAGGATTTGAAGCCAGGTTTTGAGGCCAGCACTTTTATCTACCAAACCAAACCTCCTCTCTCAATTTGAGACATAAAAAGTGCTATAAAAATTAAAATTAATTTCTTTTAACATAAAGTAACTAGAGCTTATTTTGAAATCATTAAATTTAAATCATTAAAATGATTTAAATCATTAGAAGATTGACCTTTAAAGACCAAAGGTAAAACATTCTTTTGCTTTAAACAGGTGACAAAATATTAATACAAATTTTCTAATATTCTCTTTTACCAAAAAGAACATTGATCAAAACCTATCTTTAGGGGCAGCCAGGTAGCACAGCGAGTAAGAGCACCGGCTCCAGTGTCGGGATGACCTGGATCAAATTCGGGTTCAGTTACTCAGCACCACACCCAGAAATAACTGGCCATGTAACTTTAAGTTACTTAACCCCGATTGCTTTAAAAACAAAAACAAAAAAACCTATCTTTAGTTACTGTGTCAAAAGCAAAGGAATTAAAACCTTAACTCCTCTCTACCTTAACAAATGTCTTTTTAAAAAGTTTGCTTTTTCATTAGAAGCAAAATTCACTTACCTTTATCTCCATTATAAGTGCAAATGCAGGGTAATTTTTCTGGTGGATTCCACAATCTAACAGTGCCATCTGCTGAACAAGACAGTAACTGATTTTTTATGCCACTATAGGCAAGACCCCAGACTGCATCTGTATGAGCAATTAATGTGCCAGCTAGAACGTTTGGCTCTGGAGAAGGATCAGTGGAAGAAAGGAGAGAAAGTAAACTCAATTATTAAGATACTAGCACAAAATAAATCTTCTAGTTTATTAATCAAAAGGATCTGTCACTTTACTACCACTAAAAACTCATTCATAACATATTAGAAATCTTGCATTAAGTAATCCCTAATTTCATTTAAAACTGGGCTTATATTCCCAAGTTACTATGGCATTTTACTTTAGTGATAGGAAAGAAATGAATCACCAAATTACATAGTTAATATTTATGTCAGAAGTTCAAAAGCTGTATCACCATCATGATTTGCTATGGTGCAGAAAAAACTTAACTCTACACTTAGACAAACCAAGTCATAGTGGTCAATGTTCCCTGGCAACACCCAAACTAGTGCTGTTAGACTAATAGCATCTTTACATTTCACTTTTTCTTTCACACTGCTTTTCCTTCAGTACTCTTTGAAAACTTATTTCTTAAAACTGGGAAATTGTCCTTGTTTTCTTAAAAATTAAGTTTCTCAGGGTGGCCAGGTGGCTCAGCGAGTAAGAGCACTGGCTCCAGTGTTGGGATGACCTGGAGATCAAATCCCGGGCTCAGACACTCAGCACCACGCCCAGAAATAACTGGCCGTGTAACCTTGAGCAAGTTACTTAACCCTGATTGCTTAAAAAAAAAAAAATTAAGTTTCTCCTGCCTAATTTAACAATTAGCTTAGAAATAAAGGAATTTTCTTTGTAGACTATATGTCTACATCTTTTCAGACTGTAGAAAATTATTCACAGCTAAATAACTAGACCCTCAAAATAAGATCTACTTCAAAATCAAAATATGTTAAATGTGAGGCAGAACCAAACAAAGATGACAGCAGCTTTCTACTATGGCAGACAGCCACACATTTATATCTGTAGGCCCTACTGATAGCATCGTATCTAGTGCTTACCATATGTATCATATGGATCCACATTAGGACTAGGCATATTCCACCACTGAATAGTTGCATCAATGCCACCACTAAAACACTGTTCTCCATTAGAACTAATAGCTAATGATAGTACAGGTCCACTACAAAAAGAAAAAAGAAAAGATTACTTAGTGCATTTATTTTAAAAGTCAATGAAAACCTGAAGGCTAATTTCTATGCTGACTAGAAGCATTTACTAAAACGTTCAAATTCTGACCTAAGTGGTTCTTCTGATTCTATTCTATTTCCAACTACCATCAATCCATCCTTCATCACCAAAACATTTTTTCCCAGGCATAGCGTATCACAGAGGAAAGAACACTGGTTTATAATTGACAGGACCTAGATTCAAATCCCAACCTTTATTTGATATGCAAGCTATTTATTATCTCTGCTCAATTTTATCTTCTGTAAATAAAATATAGCTGGATTAAGTTAAGGTCTAAGATTACTTCTAGTTATAATTCTATCTTCTTAGAGCTAGTTTGTCAATTCAAAAATCTTTCAAGACCTTTCTTTTTTCCAATATTCAGACTCTAACAATAAAGACTCTCCATAATCTGGCAATTTCTGACTGGTGTCAAGGCACATACATACATACATACATACATACATACATACATACATACATACATACATACACACATACATGCAGTCTATGCAACAGCCAAACCAAATTATTCTCAGCAGAGACATTTTGTTCTCCCTATATCCTCACTATGAGTAGTAACAGATGCATACATTGGTCTCTTGGAGAACTCTACCAAGAATTTTTTTTCTTATATCAAGATTCAATCTGCCTCTCTGTCATCACAACAACTTCTGGGGCAAAGTAGAACATGGTTAATCCTTTCCCATATGACAGTTCACTAAACAGCTTTTGTCCAAGACTAAATATTCCTGGTTTCCTTAAACTAATCCTCACCGGGAATATTCCCAAGGAACCTCACCATTCTAGTTCCATTTCTCTGCACATTCTGTAGATCGGGGCTTCTTTAAACTTTTTTCACTTGTGACCCCTTCAAGCACTTCTTAAACTGTAAATCACAACCCCATACCCATTTCTTTAAGAAGCACTGCTCTAGGTCAGGTGTCAAACTCAACTAGAATTAGATTAAAATGTAATTGGGATATGTCTGACAAAACAAACAAAAATATATTACAGCACAGATAATATTAATTTGTGGTGTGCTAAGTCAACATGTGTCTCGCTGAAATCTGCTTCTATTTGAGTTTGATACTGCTGCTCTGGATTATCAAGTTCTTCCTAAAATATGATACCCAGAAATGAACATAATCTAAATACAATCTACAGGACAACAAGACGTGACACATCCCTCCACACAGAGCCTAATATTACACTTGTTATAGCATGTACAGTCAATCCTCAACATCCAGGTGTTTAACTTCCGTGACTCCAAGCATTCACATGATTTTTAGTAATCTCATTTTCACATTTGCACTAGCAACCAAACACATTTGTGGTTGTGTGCAAAAGAGAAAAAAATGAGAGGCGTGAACGCTCATAAATCTGTGGAGCAGCTATATCCTACTAAGTGCATCACTGGTCTTATTTACCTACTATTGTAAAGAGCTCCCCATGAGTTCATTGCATATTTTCATTGTTTGCCTTTAAAACTCAAGTTTTGCGTTGTAATTATGTCCCTCAAGCACAGAACAAGGTCTTTGGCCTCTAAGCCCAAGTGTGCAAAGTCAGTGACATAGATTAGTGAGAAAATAAATATGTCAGAATAAACTTACTGAAAAAATGTCTGTAGCCGCTGTCAGTCTAAATGACCAACTGGTTAGATATTAAGGCTGTCATTCTCATCACCAACTGCAACCTCAAAGCTAAATGTCAACTCGCCTCTGCTATGTTTCCATATGCCAAAGTCCTTAAGGATCCCAAACAGCACACAAAGCAGACATTACTGACAGATTATTTCAAGCTTGTGCATCTTTCAACATCTTTAATGCTATCTACCAGCTGAGAAGGGAGGGGGGCCAGGTGACATCAAGATTTGGCCAGTCTTGAGTCTTCCAACAGCAGTGACTAAAGTCCCAGGAAGCTCGAGAGGTTTACAGCAGTATAGTGTATAGTACAACACCTTCACACTCCCATTTGACACAGTGGAAGATAAGATTCAGGTTTTTTAAAGCTTTAGTTTTAAGAATTTTATTTGCTGTACAGTATTTATGGTACTACAGATTTCATGCATTATGAGAAGTGAATATTATCTAAAATCAATGTTTTATTTTGTTTTTTAAGATGTTAGAACAAAAGGTCACAGAATTTTAGGTAGCAAGAAAATATGTTTTACATATTACCCATCTTATTTTATATATTGCATGGTATGGGCTATTTCATGGTTACTGTGTTAGGAAAGATGCATATTATCAGAATTAATGTTTTGTTATAAATAATTGTATGCATAAAAATGTAATCTCTCTTACAGTTTTTGGTGGTTGTAGGGATCTAACCCCCTACTTTCCAAAGGTTCAACATATCAACATTTGTGGTTTTGACTTGTGCACTGTTTTCTAAGAAGATAACTCCTGCAAAAGTTGGGGACTGACTGTATTACACTTTTGACTCATATTTAGTTTGCAGTCCATTAACCCCCTCTCCCCTCACCAACCTTTTTCTGACAAACTGTTATCTAAACACATCTATTTAATAACTTACAAGTTCATTTTTTGAACCCAATTATAAGAATATGTTTAGAGACAGGAACTGGGCACCTCTGATTTCACTAGTATAGAGAATTTCTGGATGAGGAAACTCCCTTTACCAATTCATGTCAGAATCTTACCTCTGATTTACTGTCTTAATAACTGTCTAGAGCACTGATGGGTTAGGTGACTTACTCTGGGTCACAGAGCCAGAATGGGCCAGAAAAGTCTTCTTGGCCTTAAGACTCCTTTTCTTTATATTACATCCACGCTGCTTCTCATATATTATGAAATGTAAAAATAGCTGAACAATTCTGCCTCCTCCCCATCATGTCATCAGCCAAATTACACCAATAAGTGGCCTTATCTCATTCTTTTATCTCTACTCCCCCTAGCACTGCCCCCACACCAACACCAACTGGTTTTGGTTTTTTTTTTTTTTTGAGACACATTTTGGTGGTCCAAAAGCCATGTCAGTCTTAACTAAGTTTTATCAGTCCTAACACTGGTCTTTTAAGATAAGATCCAGGATATTCTTCAGTATTCTTCCTTGCATTATCTGTCTTAATAAAATTTAAATTGGTCTTAGTTTCCTATGTATTCTAAGTAGGGTCATTAAGAATTACCCACTTGAATCTACCTGCCAAAACAAACCCAAGACCTATATGACCACAACTACAAAACACTTTTCACACAAAGTCAGATCTAACTAATTGGAAAAATATCAATTGCTCATGGCTGGGTCGAGCTAATATAATAAAAATGACAATTTTACCTAAATTAAATTATATATTTAGTGCCATACCAATTAACTTACCAAAAAACTACTTTATAGAGCTAGAAAAAATAGTAACAAAATTCATTTGGAAGAATAAACGGTCCAGAATATCAAGGGAATTAATGAAAAGAAATGCTAGTGAAGGTGGACTAGCTATACCAGATTTCAATCTGTATTATAAAGCAGCAGTCATCAAAACTACTTGGTACTGGCTGAGGAACAGAGGAGTGGATCAATGGAATAGATTAGGCACATGAGATTCAGAAGTCAATGACTATAGTAATCTATTGTTTGATAAACCCCCAGACACTAGTTTTTGGGATAAGAACTCACTATTTGACAAAAACTGCTGGGAAAACTAGAATATAGTATGGCAGAAACTGGGCATAGACCATTATCTAACACCATATACCAAAATCAAGTCTAAATGGGTGCATGATCTAGGTATAAAGGTTGATAGTATATGCAGTCTCCTACAACAAGGAATAGTTTACCTATCAGACTTGTGGAGAGGGAAAGACTTTATGACTAAACAAGAATTAGAGAACATTATAAAATGTAAAATGGATAATTCTGACTACATGAAATTGAAAAGCTTCTGTACAAAGCCAATGTAACCAAGATTAAGAGGGAAGTGGGAAATTGGGAAAGAATCTTTACAACCTATGTCTCTGACAAAGGACTCATTTCTAAAATATACAGAGAATTGAGTCAAATTTATAAGAATACAAGTCATTCCCCAATTGATAAATGGTCAAAGGATATAAACAGGCAGTTTTCAGAGAAAGAAATTGAAGCTATCCATAAGCACATGAAGAAATGCTCTAATTCACTATTGTTTAGAGAAATGCAAATCAAAACAACTTTGAGGTACCACATCTCACCAGTCAGATTGGCTAAGATGACAAAACAGGAAAATGACAAATGCTGGAGAGGATGTGGGCAAATTGGAACACTAATGCATTGCTGGTGGAGTTGTGAACTGATCCAGCCTTTTTGGAGAGCAATCTGGAATTATGCCCAAAGAGCTATAAATACTTTCATACCCTTTGATCCAGCAATACCACTCCTAGGGTTATATCCCAAAGAGATCCCAGAAATGGGAGAAAGACCCATATGTTCAAAAATGTTTATAGCAGCTCTTTTTGTGGTAGCAAAGAATTGGAAATTAAGGGGGTGCCCATCAATTGTGGAATGGCTGAACAAGTGGTATATGCATGTTATGGAATACTATTGTGCTATAAGAAACGAGGAGTGGACAGTCTTCATATTTACCTGGAAAGGCTTATACAAACTGATGCTGAGTGAGAAGAGTAGAACCAGGAGAAATTTGTACACAATTACAGATACAACGTATGTGTGATGACCAACTTTGATAGACTGGACTCCTCTCAGGAATGCAGTGATATAAGTCAATCCCAAAAGACTCATGATGGAGAGAAATATGTGCATCCAGAGAAAGAACTAGAAAGAACTAAGTTTATATCCAGGTGGAAGCAAAATACCTGATCTTTTTCCTTTTCTTGTTTGGTTTTATGTCCTCTTTACCATTTTTCATTCCAGCTGATACAATCCATCTTTATAACCTGACTAATGTATAATGTGAAAGTATTTACAGATCCTATACTTGACTGTATGCCAACATGGGGGGGGAAGGGAGGAAGCGGGACAAAATGTGAAACTCAAGGAATTGTGGAATTGAATCCTGTAAACTAAAAGGAAACAAATTAATTAAAAAAAAATTAAAAGTGGAAAAACAAAACAAAAAAAAAAACCATGTCAATGTGGGGGGAAAAAAAAGGATTGCCCTCTTCTTCTTTAAGGGAATTGTTTTCGTGCCTTAAGAATTTTGAACTTGCAGAGTTTTTCATTTCACTTAGGCTTTTACTTCCACAACAGAAGTTTCAAAAAATCCCATACTTATCTCTCTGAACTTTTTAATATATGTTCTCCAAAAATCTAGGGTACAGAGTCAGTTAGTGCTTTCTAATGTTTTGCTGGCACAAAGTTTAAAGTGGAGCTGTTTTGTTTTGTTTTCCTTTCCATTTCTACTTTAGCAAACAGTTTCTCCTTGGAAATAATCAGATACTGAATTTAGCTATTTCCCTTGCTGCTTCCTCCAACTTGAAGAATGAAGCTGTCATTAAACTAAGCCCCCCCAAAAAATTATTAGTTGTTCTGTTTTTGACAAAGAAAGAGAATACTACAAAAAGTCCAGATGACAGAAGTCCTCCGTGACTATACTGCATTGTATCTCCATGCAAGGTAGGTATCAATTAATCATATTCACCTCTTTCCTTTTCTATGTCATCTGTAGTATGTTCTCATAACAATTTTACTTCTATTCTTACTTCCAATGATCTTCATTCAAATGCTCTCTACTAGCACTCCCCCTTCCTTTATCATTCCTGGATTTCCTCACTTGTCTCTATGTCTATATTTCCTTAAACCACAAAATTACTTTGCTACTCTGCCCCTTTCTCCCTTTTTGCCTATCCTGTTCCTTTTGAGTAAGATATAATACTCTTTCCTTCTCTCTTCCAATCATGGGTCCCATTCTCTAATGTAACACCTGTAAGATTAAATTTGCTTCTTTGATTAGTAGCTCTAGTCCAACTTGCCTGTTAGCAATATTTTATGCAGTTAAGGTCAAAGGTTTTACTGCTCATTCCTTTCATGGACTTTTATTGTCTGTGAATTTCTAGACATCTTGTGCAAAGTGATTTTCACTTTCAATGGGAGTCCACTATTTCTTTCTATGTAGGTGCATTAAAGATAACTCTCAGGATTACATAGTACACTAGAAAATATTCTGCACAAAGATCAAATCAAATCTTACACTAATCTCTATTGCTATATATAGTGGAGTTTCTCAAAAAATTATTACATTGAGGAATTTATTGAAATTAAGCAAACATTTAATTATATTCTATACAAGTACTACACTAAGCAATGAGGGAAAACACAAATTGCAAAGATGAATAATATAAAAGCCCTGAAGTGTGATTAACAATGAGAAATATCTATGGGTATTTATCCATACTGAATCTGGAAGACTTACATGTGGGCCCTAAATGTGTAGATAGGCTCTACATCTAATGAGGCACTCCTGAAAAGGAAATAAAAAAGAAAATTTACAATCATGCAATAATCACTGAGCAGGATAAGATTGAATTAGGGACATAAAAGGGATGGAATAACTAGCAATTACTAATTAAATTACAAAGTAAGCTAACATTTAAATACTTGCTTTTTGGCAGGAACTGTTTTTTGCAAGTTCCAAAGTTTTAGAGTATGATCTTCAGAGGCTGTAACCAGCACTGGCTCTACAGGATGAAAAGCTAATGCCCGTACTCCATCAAAATGGCTACGTAGTGTATATTTGGGATTCCATGTCTTTCGAAAGGCATCTTTATTGGCAGGTAACTAAAAAAATAAAATTGAACTATCATTAGTGAGAATAATTACAGTTAGATGCAACTTGAATACTTTAAAAGAATTTTATAAGACATCAAAAAGTAGTATTGCATGCTCAATTTTAAAAATTTAAGCATGGTACAAATTATTATTTAAAAATACGATTTATACAAATATTCACCATTTAAGAACCCTTATTGAGCAAAACTATATATAAGTGTAAAAGGTAGTTAGGCCAAGTGGAAATTTCTTTAAATCAGAAAAATAAATTTGGAATTACTATTGTCAACTGAAAATAATAGTGGCCTTCTATAAATTATAACAAAATCTTTATCTGTGTTTTCCCAAGATATTTTAAAATATAGTATATTTTAACTTTTTTTTCCAGAAAAGTAAAGTTATATTATTGAAAAAGGAATAAAATACTTTCTCTCACCCTCCAATAATGCTGGCAATTATAATACTTACTCTTGTACTGACAGGAATTTGAAACCACTTATAAAGAAACCATATGTTTACTAAAATTTAATGGCTTACACTTAAAGCTTTTCAGAAATATTTCTTAAAAAAAAAAAAAAACATACAGTTTATCCAACCTGAATATGGAAGTGAGCAGCACTGGTAATAATGTGGGGGAAAAAGACACTTAATTTAATGTAAACTTACACTACTACTGAGTATCTGAACAGAAATAAAAATCCAAACAAATGCAAATAAATCTTGATTACAGGTGAACTAGTCATAATAAAACTGAGTCTAAGGCTAGCATGACTCTAGGTTGTTGTTTTTGGGAAGTGCAAACTCAACTTTAAAAATGGCCTTAGCAAATTTGCTAAAGGAAATCTACTCAAAACTGACTTTTGTAACTATTTTATCATATTTCATTCCAAACTTCAATCTCAACTAATGTAAATCATGACATCTAAAAGATTTATCATCACAACATATTAAGTTTCATTTTAATGTCATCTTTTTAACATATCTTAACATTAATTTCCTTATAGAGGTCATTCTGAAAATGAAGAGTCCTTTATTAAATCATTAAGAAATTTAAAAATAAAACCACACTTACATCGTAACTATAGTCTGCATCATTTGTTACCGTCAAGTCTGCAAGGTCGCCAAGGCCCAGTACACTTAACAAAACATCATCAGAACCCATAATAAATGATTTGCCTCCTCCAGATGGAAACATTGGTTCAGCTATAAAGAACAAAACCGCTTCTTAAATGCTGAAGAGTCATATAAAATAACACAATATTGGGGAAATCTAATCAGTATTTTACTAAAACATAAAAAAAAAAAGAAATACAACTTCTTTAATTTCCCTACTTCCCATATATAAAAAAGAAGCTAATGAACCACAAAATGCCTGGCTAAAATATATATTAATTGTAATTAAATCTACAAAAACAGTATTTTTAACTAAACTGTCATCTCCTATAAAACCAAGGTAGGTGCTATAGAAAGATTTAAATAGAAGTTTGAGATGGCAACAGAAAGAAACTTGATTATACACCTTCATGCTAAATTTCAGATTGTTACCTAGAATCCAGGGATCATTAATCACTTTATGATAAAAAGTGTTCTATAAATTTTAAAGGCATCTACTTAAATAATAAATGTTATTGGTCTTTATAGCTCCTTGCTTACTCAGTTTTAAATTTATGAAAAACACAGCTCCTGGCACACATTTAAAACAACAGTTAAACTGAAACTGCCTTTTTTTTTTTGCTTTTTGGAGGGCAATTGGGGTTAAGTAACTTGCCCAAGGTTACACGGATAGTTTTGGGTTTTTTTTGTGGGTAAGGGTGTTAAGCGTCTGAGGCTGGAACCGAACTCGGGTCCTACCAACTCCGGGGTGGGCACTTTAGTCACTGGGCCACCTAGCCGCCCCCTGAAACTGCTTTAAAACATTTTACATCCATTTGCTGCAATGAAACTCAGGATCCTTATTAATGTGCTATAGAGAAAAATAACCCTATATTATTCTTCAGAGTACACTGAATCCCACCTACTTTATGATCACTCTTAGATGTGATCTCTCTCCCTTTTCAGAAGCATTATTAACATGAATTCAATAAAAAGAAATGAAGGCTTTAGATTAAGAGCCAGGAAACCTGGGTTCTAGTCTTGGTTCTATTGTTAACTAGATGTATGATCTCATATAAGTTACTTAATGTTTCTTGGCTTCACTTTTTCTTGTTCATTTCTACTAAGATCACTTTTAGTTTGAAAGTTATATGACTACTATTCTCCTACATTCTTTATATTTTCCCCAAATTGTTCTAAAGGCAAACAACTATTATATATTAAGCTAAAATTAACTACTAAATTAAGTTTAAAATCCAATTTTTAAAATGAGACATCAAATTTAACTAGTTTTTAAATACTATTTAATATTTTAATAATGATTGTTATATTAACATTTGGATAATACACAATGCTTAAGACATGTTAAAATTTTTCATTTTCTTCTATTTGCAGCTACAATTATATTATTTAAAAGAATTATTTTCCCTCTATATTTTACTATACTGCTGCTAACTTGTTAATAATGGGATGGGGTAAGCAACTTAGATATGTTCATTTTCTGCTCTGAAAATTTTAATATAAGCAAGATCTCAAAAGAAACTTGCAATTATACATTAAAAGCAAATTTTAATATGATGCTAAAAAGAAGAATCAGTTTAACAACACATTTACTAAATAATTCTAGCCACATCTGAAAATCAGCATATAATTGGAAGAAATTATATACAAAATACACATTATAAAGATGATGATCATTATTCTGACATGTTATACTTTGAAAATGTTATGGTGTAAACAAAGCAAATAATGGCATCAATGACTCATAACTGTTTACACTGAAAAAGATGAAACTAAGTAAATCCAAATTACTTTTAAAGAGAAATTTAATACCTTTCAAATTTACTGCAGCAAATCAAATTCATCTCTACTTATGAACTCCATATTTTAATACCAGTGCTGTTATCTAAATTTTTTCATGCCATGCTTATAAAGTGCAAACATTTACAGACAAAATTTAAGTTATAAATCACCAAGAGATTTAATATAGTGAAAACAAGTGCAATAATAAGCATGGATATACTCAGCAATGTTTTAAAGTAATTTAACTCTAGTTACAACTGCAGAAATTTGAATCAATTTAGTTCCACCCCCTGCCCCCAGTTCTATTATCATACTGGATATCATTACTTATAATGCCAAAAAAAATTTGAAAACTATGTAATTAGCAATTTAGATTCCTTTTAAGAACCTAACTGTTAAGTTAAAGGTAGGTAACATTTTGCTGTGATATGGTCCAGTTACTAGAAAGGCTAATATTTTTTTCAGTTTGTTTTTAAGCACATGTACACACACGCACACACACACACAAACTTGGATACATCTTCATAATTTGAGTTTAAATATCATTCCATAATTCCCCTTGAGATTAAAAAAATACTATGGCTGTCTTAACATTATAGAATCAATATTCCTGGTATAACACACAGCTCAACTCTTATCAGTAAGTGGTTCTGATCATCTGGGAGGTTTGAGAAGGCCAAGAGTTGAATAATTTGTTGGCCCATATAAAAATATTGACATCAGATTGGGTCATTCGCATCAAAAAAAAAAAAAACATTCAATATTCCTTTGATTAAAAATTAAATACATAAAAGGCATGGTTGCATATTACAAGCCAGTCCTACTCATTTAGCATTCATGCATATATACTGGTAAGAATTTTTTAGCTATATTTTTGCTTTGTAAAATTCTGCTTTCTCCAAAGAGCTACTGCTATGGCAAACTATACTCAAAATGTGTGACAATTACCTTCTTCAGAAAAATACTTCCTTTTTAGGTAAATTATTTTAATGTTCTATACATGGATAAAGCATGTATATACATTACAAAAATTTTCTATATACATATATACGACTATGAAAAAATTACTCTATAGTTCCTAAGTCATCATTTCCCCCTGCAAAGCAGTTTAAATATAACAACATAAATTAGGTGATCTAAAATCAGGTAGCAGAATTGATTTCAAAAAGCCCTTGTTACCTTTAAGGTACACTAGAGTTTCCCCAGTACTTCAATAATTAAGGATTATGAAGTGGGACTACAATGTAGGTGAGAATGCCTTATATCATGGTCCCTATGGGATCTGTGCATCTATATCTTCTTCCTGAAGATGCTTATATCAGGAGGAAAAACCTTTCACAAAGGGAGTAAGAAACAGAAACACAAGGTAATTTGAAGTCTTGGCAGCAATATTCTTAAAAGCCTCAAATTAGGCAGCATTCTTCCATGCAAGTAAACCCTTTTCTATGAGAAATGACATCTGACAGTTTTACAAATTAGGAGAATTTCCATGGGGAAGTGAGATAATTCTGGAAATGCTTTTAAAATATAAAAGAATTAAATTTCTCACACAGCCCCAACCCACTACTCCAAAGAGGCCAAGAGAAATACTCTGCTTTTGTTTCCCAGGCTTTAAAACAGTGTTTTTGACTCTGTACCTTTGCTCTCTCTTTTTTTTTTTCCAGCACCTCACCTTCCACTTTTTCCCTTCCCTTTAACTGGGCATAACATTTATTATCATTTGTTGTATGTGTTGAAAAATATGATGTTGTCTACTCTTAAGTAAAAAACAGACGTGTAGAAATTTCTGTATTTCTCTCAACAAAAAGTCTAGTTGTTTTTTAATTATGTAGGATACACTTGATTTTTTTTTACCTCTAGGCCACTGTCTTAGTAGAACAATATTGGCCTACTCTATATAAGATCAGACCACATTAAAGTAAACCCTATTCTGCAGAAAATTCTTATAAAGTTCCTCTATGTTGTGGGTGAGGGAGGTGGGAACTAAGCTAAGCAATAGAGTATATTTACCCAGAAGTCTTTCAATTCTTTTTTGTTGTTGGTTAGTTGTTTTCAGTTGTTTCTAACTCTTCATGACCCCATTTGGGGTTTTCTTGGCAAAGATACTGGAGTGGTTTGTCATTTCCTTCTCCAGCTCACTTTGCAGATGAGGAAACAGAGGCAAACAGGGTTAAGTGACTTGCCCAGGGTCACACAGCTAGTAAGTGTCTAAGGCCACATTTGAACTCAGGTCTTCCTGACTCCAGGTCTGGCACTCTATCCACTGCACCACCTAGCTGCCCTATTTTATGAATAAAGAAGGATTAGGCTCTTTATTCATAAAGTAGCATTTAAATATATGAAATTCAAAATGTCTAAATAAAAACAAAATAAGCAATAAAAAATAGTTTAATTTTATATTGTTTTCTTTCTGGCTTTCCTTCCCCCAGCTACTTTTATTTTAGTCCTTTAATCTTTTACTATTTAGTCATTATTTTCTTCCCCTTTCTTATCAACATTTAAAAATGTAATCATTACTACTGGTGCTGCTGATTGAGAAAAAGAAATACACATTACCTAATATTCACAAATTTAACAAAATATTTTATCATAAGGAAAAGAGACAAAAGGCAAAATATATAATTTGGAAACTGTAACTATTGGAAATGCTTTATTAACTAAAACATCACAAAAATCAACTGTTAGCTTAGCATACAGAGAATCTATCAAATTTTGGTTTAAATTTTAATATCAAAAATTATAAAACAGGTGAAATTCATACTTTATTCTAGAGAAGTTACTTCATCTGATAAAGGTTTAATACTAAAAAGATCGGGTATAACGTCAAAATAAAGTACTATAATCTATATACTTTATCCTAAAATGTTAACTTATTAGGGACTACGTGCACACACATACACATATTTATATACGTAAGACAGTACAAAACCAAGGACTAAACTTTTCTTCTCTAAGCACAGTTTTTTTTTAACAGAATTTGTCTTGAAAGAAATTACTATAATTTCTAATGACTACTACATACAATAAGCTAAAATTAGGCTTCTGAAAGATGCCCTGAAAAAGAACCTACAAAAAAACCATATAGGAAGCAATGCTTCCTTGACATAAAATGGGAAGTAATTTGCTGATTTAAAATTAGAAAACTAAGATTCCAAAATGTATATTTAGTTGTATTATCAAGGGTATGTCCAAACTCTCTCTGAAGATCATACTAAAGACTTGCTATTAGCAACTCAAACAGCAGCAAGTGAGAGGAAAAAGGAGCTATATTTTGGAATGAAAATTTTCTGTAATATAAACAAACATGGCAGCTAAGTTTTTTTGTACCTTCCTCTGCTCTTGCACCTTCGTGATCAGTCATTCTAGTTGAGGGTGACCTAGACTGATTAATGATTCCTGAAGGGATGTGGGGTAGCTCATCATCTCCCAGATCAGCTATCATGTCGTGAAGTTTTGTCCTGTTGACCCCTGTAAATTAATGGCAGCAGCAGACATTCATTTGGTGGCTACTGCTTAACTTGCTAGAAGAAATCTTTATCACCAGTTTACCAATGAAACACAACAAACTAATCCTTGAGAGCCCCATTTGTAAATACTAGTACCACGTACTGTAAATTTTCTATAACATTTAAGCATAAATTTAAAAACAATTATTAGTACAGTACAATTCCCATCACCCACCAGCCCCTCCCCAAAACTCCATTAAGCCTATGGGCACAGAAGACAGATGACACCTTCCCATAAAATAAAATGATGTACATAACTTGAACATAATCAAACATAAATTTTTCAACTTAAAATTCACATTTTAAAAAAATAACCAAAAAAAGAAAAATTAGGCGTTATTTGTAATGTGGGTGCAACAAACAATTAACTTTCTCTGATGTTCTCCTTCATTACAAAAAATTAAGCCAAATTAAATCATTGCTAAAATTATTCCAATTCCTTCCCACTAAGATTTCACACGGTTTGTGTGTGTGTGTGTGTGTGTGTGTATGTGTGTGTATGTGTGTGTGTGTGCGTGAGAGAGAGAGGGAGAGAGGGAGGGAGAGAGAGAGAGAGAGAGAGAGAGAGAGAGAGAGAGAGAGAGAGAG
>NW_027186492.1:13393440-13416452 GCF_028583685.1 Petaurus breviceps papuanus | reverse complement strand
AGAGAGAGAGAGAGAGAGAGAGAGAGAGAGAGAGAGAGAGAGAGAGACACATAGTTTATCCATGAGTCCTTTGTATACCAAGATATGAGACTATACAATTCTAGATCTTTATATATACCTCTAAAGCTTTTACCTGGACAATTTTAGCCACTCCTTCCATACCACTCTCCAAGGTCTAAGGTCTACCACCCAAAACAGTTTTTGCCTTACTCCTCTCTTCACTTTGAACTAAATGGACCTGCCCAAAGATTGATGTTGGAGTTTTTTTAAACATCAGAAAAGGGAATTGTGTTTTAACATTTTTTTTAAATGGAAAGAATAACAAACCAAAAAAACCTTAATGGCTTTAAGCAAACTTACTTGAAACTTCCAGGCTAACTAAATATAATCACCTTTTGGGTGGAAGTTTATAAGACTTTCAGTCTTGCTGGAAAGTGTTCCCCAAGCATTAATTAATCTCTCTCCCAACAGAGGATTTTATCTGAAGTTTTCCTATACACTTATTTATGCTTGTACTATAGTTATGTACTTTTATTTCACTATCTAATAAACCTAGATTTTAAGGATGACAATTTTCAAAGTGTCATCTTTGTAATCTTAAGTGCCTAGCATGGTCAACTTTGTATACTACTAAGTACTTGGGTAAACATTTACTGAATTAATTGCTACAGTTTCTTCTTACTAAAAATATCAATGAGTATAATCAAATAAAATCTATCTACAAAATATTTCCATTTGAATGTCCCAAAAATCTTCTCAGATTTAAAGTGATCAAACTCAATCCCTCTTCCCTATCCCACCAAATCTAGATCTTCTACCCATTTACTCATTTCTATTAATAGTACCAAACACTTTCCAGTCAGCATGCATGAAACCTATGGGTCATCTCTATTCCTCTTCCTTAGTCCTTAAGTATCATGTCCTGTATGTCACTATGTCCTATAACCTCTTTCATCAAAAAAATCTCCCTCCCTTCTCCATCTCCCCTGCCAAAACCCCCAGCACAGGTTAACATGTTACACATTAATTACAATAGTTGCCTAATCTCCCTGCCCTAATCTCTATTTCCAAAGCATCCAATATAGCTCAGTCAAATTAAACTTCCTTAAACACCACTATCTTGTCACTCAACGTTCTCAGAAACCAATATGATGCCTATTGCCCAATGCAATAAGCATAAAATTCTTAAACTAAATAAACCAAGGATTCCTTAATCTGAAGTCCAAGAGTTTATTTTAAATATATTTTTTTATTTTTTAATATAATTGATCTTCAGGGCAGCCAGGTAGCACAGCGACTAAGAGCACCGGCTCCAGTGTCGGGATGACCTGAGGATCAAATCTGGGCTCAGATACTTAGCACCACACCCAGAAATAACTGGCCATGTAACCTTGAGCAAGTTACTTAACCCTGATTGCTTAAAAAAATATATATATATATATATAATTGATCTTCTTTGATAAGATCTATATGCTTGACCAAATTGCCAAAGGGGTCCATGACACAACAAAGGTCAAAAACCTTTGATTTAAACTCTCAATATACTTGATGAATTAGCTCTACAAAATGTAACTGACCTTAACACCCTATTCCTCTTTGCTCACACAGAATATAATCATTTCTATTTACTTGCCTAAGGATGATTCCAGAAGGATAACTCACCCTCTCCAATTATCCTAAATAATCAAACTCTCCCTTCCATCCTTTTTGCCTAAGTTTTTTTTTTTTTGCCATTCTCCATGACCCTCAAGTTGCAAGTCCTCTGTAATACCCTTTTTATATTAGCATACATGGAACATACTGATTTGTACTATATTAAGAAACACACATGCACCTGCTTTAATTATTTCATGTGTATGTCTATCACCTGAGGTAGAAAACACTACTTTATTAACTTAGACCAATTTTAGGATTCTAAGTCAAATCAACTCTAAATGAACTTCACAGGGAATAAAAAAGTTTTTTGTTTAAAAAAATTTGTTGAAATTAACAAGATTAGACAAACAGTGCATAAGAATGGTCCCAAAGGAGAAGCAGAGAACTGAAGTCACTCTAGTGCCCTATGGGAAACAGGATGATTAAAAGAAGGCAGTAATACCTTTAGGAAAAAGAGAAAGAGGAGCACAAGGCAAGAATTGATTGACTTACTTTCCCTACAGCTGGAAGATTAGTTATATTTTACTACTTGCTCAGTCTGTCACAAAAGGGCTCAAGAGAAGTATTTGTTAATTAACTCTCTCTCTCTCTCCAAAGAGTCATCTGAGGAAGAAGAAATATTGTCATTTTCAGAAACAAGGAAACAAGTCTAGAGAGGATGATTTGAGGGTGATTTTTCCGATATCACAACCTAGTATCAGGGCAGGAACTCAAATGTAAGACTGCTAACACCCAGTCCTAAGCACCATTTTTCAACTACCCCATGTTAGATGTATTAAAAAAAAAAAAAAACACCAAAAAATCTCCAACAGTAGATTCTGTTCTAAAGACAATGGTCTCAGGGTGAGGTTAGGATGAACCAATATATAACTACATGTCTGTACTTAAGGACATTTATATTTTGGAAGTGTTTGCATAATTAATATTTTCCTCAGGTTAATTATACAGTACAGTGAAAGCCCGAGGAAAACAATAAGTTCCTGACTTTGTATCACTTAATGGTGATTTTAAACTATTGCTGAGAAAATCCAAAACCAGATTCTTAGAAATAATAATTATGGGGCAGCTAGGTGGCGCAGTGTAGAGCACTGGCCCTGGAATCAGGAGAACCTGAGTTCAAATCCAGCCTCAGACACCTAACATAAAAACTAGCCGTGTGACCTTGGGCAAGTCCCTTAACCCCAACTGCCCTCAAAAAAACCAAGAAATAATAATTAAGCCTCACCCTAATGTTTGTTCTGATCACCTGTATTCATCTGAAGTCTCCATTCTGTTTAATGCAGTTCATGACAAGAAATCATGGATTCAACTGTTCCAACTAGCTAGCTCAAGATGATACAGAAAAAACCTCTTCCATATTAAAAAATCCTTGTTCCTGGACCTGCCTACTTTGCCTTTTGAAAACAAGAGTAACAGGTTAATATGAACCTGAACAATATGAACCCTGAACAGACAGGTTCCAATTCTAATCAATTACTTTTCACTTACTGTAATAGTGTCTCAATATTTGTTCTCTTCCTCTAGGGATATAAATTGTACTTTCCCACAATGGAGAGACAATAATTTGGGAGTTTTTTTTTTTTTTTGGGGGGGGGAGGCGGTGGGAGGGTAGTGGTTGTTTTTGTTTTGGGAGGTGAAAAGGAATCTGAAAATTCATTCCAATAAGTTATCATTTCTAGAAGTATCTACAGAAGTTTTCATTTCTAGAAGTATCTATATTAGGTGAAAAGTTAGCCCCTCCTCCCATCCCTATATCCCTTTTATGATATCAATGAATACTTTTCCACTTTCCTTCTATGCAATTAATTGAAGGAGTTCTCTCTGACGACATGATGTCGAGTTTCTATATTCAAATCTGCACGTTATGTACCTAGACTTTCTCAAGTTTCTTTAAAGATCAATCTTAAATTATAAATTGATAAGGGATTTATCTTACATATACTGTTGTCAAGCAACTGACTGTCCCTTCTATACCATTTCACAGAAAATTCTATTTCTGCTGAACCAATTAATATTAGGTGGGGGTATGTATTAACAATTCTTCTATTTAGGGGCAGCTAGTTGTGTGACCTTGTGCATGTCACTTAACCCCAATTGCTCTGTCTTCCCCCCTCAAAAAAAAAAAGCAAAAAAAAAAATCCTTACTATTTTCCAGCAGCTCCTTTCCCCCCCAATAGCTAAAGTGTCCTAAGTGAGGATTTAAGTCACAATGGCCTCAGAATACTAAGATATTTAAGTCTTACATTATTTTTTTAATCTATCAGTCAGATTGTCACATGTGCCTTCCTTAGAGATGAACTGATAAAAGAAACAGAAATACCTAAATTTCATATTATATATGTAAAAAAAGTCTCATTTATCTTTGACCATGATTTCAATCTACTTCCCAATTCCCAAGTTCTATTATAATCTATAAATAGCAAACTTTTATTCCCCAGATTGAAAAGAAAAACAAGCCTCTTTAAAAAAAATTTTTTTTTCAAATGCTTTATTAACTTCTTTTTTTGTTTTTTTTTTTAAGCAATTGGAGTTAAATAAAGTTACACGGCCAGTTATTTCTGGGTGTGGTGCTAAGTATCTGAGCCCGGATTTGATCCCCAGGTCATCCCGACACTGGAGCTGGTGCTCTTACTCACTAAGCCACCTGGCCACCCCACAAAGCCTCTTTTTAATTTAATTATTTTCATTAATAATAATAATTTAATTATCTTTCAGACTAGGCCAAATAACAAGGTAACACAGAAAATGCACCAGCCAAGACAGAGGCAAATATCTAGACAACGCAAAGAGCAGATTATTAGATTTCTTTAAGTTCAATTATTTGTCCATAACCATATATTGGTTTTTACAAGAATCTCTTTCCCTATATAGTATCATGACAAGTGAGATGGCTAGAAGTTCTACAATGAACTTCTAAAACTTGGTTCAATTTTCAGAGATTCTACTTCTTGAGCATTTATTTTCCTCGTTGTTTAATCTTTTATTCTAAAGCCAAACTCAAAATTAGCAGAAGCTGGGTTCAAGAATAGCCTTTCTGGGCAAGTAAAAAAGAAGTAAATCTAATTTTTTCCCCAAGATATAAATTTTGAATTTGCTATGTATTTCCTCGTTGCATAATGAATAAATCAGAATATTGGTAGAATAATTTAAACCACTATATTTTCTAAAGATTATAATTACACTGATGAAATCACATTTCTGGCTAGCACTCCACAAGGGATATATTAATATATAGTAAATAAGCTACCATTAAAGAGAAATATTAATAAAATTTCTCCTAAAAACCTTATTCTATAGTAAGGAAAAAAAACCCACACCACCTCAAAATTAAGAATTTTTTAAAAATTAAAAGAGATAACTGGGTTGAAGAATTATAAAATAGCAAAAAACTCATATGTTTAAAAATAAAATTTGATGGAGGCATTTTCATGTAGTAAGAAGTGCATAGGACTTGGAGGAAAAAGAAAGCTCTTGCATATACTATCTGTGTGACCTCTGCATATCACTTAGACTAATTCTCTGGACCTGAGTTTTATCAACTATAAAACAAGGAAGAATTGATCTTACTACTCCAAAATTTAACGTCAGAGAAATAACCCATAATAAATAAGATAAAGCTTCTCCCTCCTCAGAAAACCTTTCTCATATGCATATCTGAGTATATAGAATGGGGAACATTTTACCCCATAACTATCAAAAAAAGTTGTTAGCATGAAGAGAGGTTACATTAAAAATACATAAGTACATATATACATGCTCTCTATATGTGCATATATATGCACACACACATACTGCTCTTGTTCAGTTGTCTGAGTCATGTCTGATTCTTTGTGACCCCATTTAGGGCTTTCTTTGCAAGGTATTAGAGTGGTTGACCATTTCCTTCTCCAGTTTATTTTATAAATAAGGAAAGTGAGGCAAATAGGGTTAAGTGACAGGCCCAGGGTTACACTGTAAGTGTCTGACACCAGATTTGAACTCAGGTCTTAACTCCAGACACAACACTCTACATCTACTAAGCCACCTAGCTGGCCCAGGACACACACATGTGTATACATACACACACACACACACACAAACACACACACACACGAGCTTATTAAAAAAAAACATCAGAAATTAACTAATGCTAGTTTTTATAATATACCAAAATTATAGAATATAATGTTAACTTCCAATAACTGTCCTCCTTTAAATAAAAGGAATGTGGAGGCACATAAAGACATAAGAGGCAGCATTGGTCTAGGACAATAGAATTAAACTCAAATAGAAACAGATCCTTGCAGGCCAAATATGGACTTAGAAATCCACAACTTAAGATCATTGCCATTATGTTGTACTTTTATTTATTTTGTTGAGCATTTCTCAATTATATTTTAATCTGTGTCAGCTGTATCCGGGATCTTGACACTTGGTCTAGTGGACAGAGAGCTGGTATGGGAGTCAAGAAGCCTTGGGTTCAAGTTCCATTTCTGAAACATTGTGGCTGAGCAAAGGGCAAGTCACGTGTCCTCTCTTGTGTGCCTGCCAGGGGTGAAGAGGGTGGGGACAGCAAGTCCTTAACATTCAAAGTTGCTGAAATGCTGATCTGCACTGGTCCAGTCCAGGAGAAAAGAAAAGCTGCCACCACTGTATGGATAAAACATACAAATATGTATGTGTGTGTATACAAGTACACACTGTGTATGTGTTAGGGGAGGGAGAGGAAGAGAGAGAGGAAGATTGACAGAGAGAGAGAGAGAGAGAGAGAGAGTAGGGATTAAAAAAAAAAATCCACTGTAACACAAACAGCTCCCGGTGACAACTGCCACCTTAATTAAAAGTGTACAACAAATGAAGATGACAGTGAAAATATACGGGGGTAAATATTATATGATGGTGAATTTATGCAATGAATTTTAGGGGGAAAAATGTTTTCTTTTACAAAGCTCTAGTAAAAAAACAAACAAAGAACTCTAAAGGGGATGCCCATCAACTGAGGAATGGCTGAAGTGGTTGTGGTACATAACTGTGACAGAATATTATTGTGCTATGAGAAATTATGAGAAGGATAGTTTGAGGAAAAATCTGGAAAACTTTTATGAACTAATGCAAAGTGAAGTGAGCAGAACAGGAACACTGTACACAGGAACAGCAAGATCATACAATTATCAACTGTGAATGACCTAGCTATTCTCAGGAGTACAATGATTCTGTTTTGTTGTTTTGTTCTTCATTCTCGAAGAGAACCAATGACATTAGGAAGGTGATGTCATGACTTGTAAGTGAACTGGATTTAAGTGAGAATAATTCTGAAGGATTTAAGATGAAAAAATGCTATCCACCTCCAGAGAAAGGACTGAAGCATACCTTTTAACCTTTTTTTTGCTGTTGTGGTTGTCTGTGTTTTTATTCACAACATTTTGCATAACTGCACATAAGAAATCTATATGGAGCTGCTTGACTTCCTTCTCTAGGAAAAGGGAAGGAGGGGGGAGAATCTGGAACTCAAAATTTTGAAAAACTAATGTTAAAAACTGTTTTTACATGTAATCAGGAAAAAATAAAAATGTGAAAAATTCAAAGAATAAACCTCTAAAAACATAGTAGTAGAGTACAAATGGATGAAAATTTGCAAATATTTTGTCTGTATATAAAGAAATTAATGAAAAGTTGAGCAAACTGAAAAACAGAGGGGAAAGGGAGAACTAAATATGGAAGGCAGACTTTCCCTTCTTAGCATATCCTAATTGCTTTGTAAGCATAATTCAACTAGAAATAAAGAATCCCATCAGAAAAGAAGACACAAATATACACTGTCAACTTGAATAGGCCCAGAGAAGGTTTACCAGTACCCAATGTCAAACAGGTATAAACAGAAGCTATCTAGAATGCTAAAATATATGGTGCAATGGAAAACCTATGTTTAAATTATAGCACTGCTACTGTGTAACTCTCAACAAATCTATTTAACCTCTATGGGTCTCTTTTACCTCATTTTTAAAATAAGAGGATTAGACTAGATGACTTCTAAGGTTCATTCAAACCTTCCATGACTCTATGGATTTAAGTCCAACCACGTAATCTTTAACAAACGGTGCCTATATTGTTGTTCATCCTTCATTCTTGAAGAGAACCAATGACATCATGAGGGTGATGTCTTGACTTTAACATGAATTGGATTTAAATGAAGATGAACTATGCAAAAGAGAAGAAAATAACTATTTATTAAGCACCTACTATAGGTCGGGCACTGTGTGCTAAGGGCTTCCAAATATTATCTCACTTAATCCTCACAACATCCCTGGGAGATAGGGACTGTTATCTCCATTTTACAGGTGAGGAAACTGAGGCAAACAGAGGTTAAGTGACTTGCCAAAGGTCACTCAGTAAGACTATACAGTTATATATGAATTCAACTTTTCCCAATTCCAGCCCCAGTGCTCTTATGCATTGTACCACCTTGCTGCCTCTTAAGGAAACATAAGCAATGAAGTTAAATATGTTCAACACTGAGAGCTACAAAAAACCTAACAACCCAAGGAGGAGAAAAGAGGTGATAGCTCAGAATAATAAAAAAAAATAGTAAAAGAAATTATGGCTTATTAAACTTGCCAAAAAAGGCACAGAATGATGACACAGTTATTAGGCTCCATTTCTATCTTCATTAACTAGTTTTTCAGAGTATTTAAAACACTAGTAAACAATTTCAGGAACAATTTCACAGGTATTGTTTTTTTTTCTCTCTGCAGAAAGAACTGGCAAAATACATATTCTATCAAAAGGACAACTTTATAGTTTGAAGATAAAGTTAAAAAAGAAAGAAGACAAACTGGGGGGGGGGGGAAGTAGCATAGTGTAATAGCAAGAATAAGCTGTGCAATCTCAGAACTTTGGTTCAAATCCTTGGCTCAAGCATGTTCGACCTGAATAATGGACTTAATCATCTTTAAGTTCTCATTCTTACTATAAAATCTATGATTTTAAAACGCTTTTACTATTTAAGAAAGCGGCCTTAGGCTAGCATTTCTTAAACTGTGAGTCATAATCCCACAGTTTAAGTAGTGCTGAAGGGGTTGTGAGTAGAAAAAGTTTAAGAAACCCTGCCTTGGGCTTTCTGCCCTGCTACTAAATTTATTTAAATCACTACTAAATTTGTTTTAGAAGTCTTTCCACTGATATGTCAAACATCAAGTAGTTCATAAGGGTGAGCATTCTTCCCTCAATGAAAGAATATTTACAATGAATAAGAAAAGGCTACCAAGAGCACTGGTTTTATACTAACAATTATGTGGCAAAGCAAACTTCCTCCAAATCTTTATCGAATCTTTACCAGTTTACAAAAATCTTGAAAGAAATGAGTGCCATTAACATAGCAGAAGGTTAACAAAAATTTCATGGTAAGGAGTAAGAGGCAGAGTCAAGAAAGAATAATCAAATCACCGACGTTTTAAAGTCATATCTGGACAAAAAAAATGTAGGTTCTTAAAAGATGGAACACTAGATGCATCATGGGGATAATTACTAACAAGTTCATGAATTACTGAGTTTTGGAAAAGAAGATAGGGGCTAAGAGCAGCCATGAATAAAGAAAAAATATTTTATTTTCCCAAGTGCCATTTCCCCACCAGCAATTCAGGCTTAGGTAATAATAATGTATATTATATATAAACACATACACATAATCAAGTAAATAAGATCTTGATTATGATGTGGCATCAAAAGAAATATAAAAATAATAAATAAATTACCCCACTAAGGTGTTCAGAATCTTTAACAAAAACAAAACAAAAAACAACACTGTGTGAGCAGGTCTATTTGAGTTTCTTCTTTTAAGTTATTCTTACAGACCAAGGCAAAGCAACTACATTCAAGTGTAACTAGTAAAATGCATATGAAAGTCTAGAGAAATTTCCTTAGTGATGACTTTTCAAAATGCTACATAAGCCTAATATTCAAAACAATTCCACACATGTATAATTAAAACAGAATTTTAGGGAAGTTGCAAGCTTTAGAATGAATGATCATGGCATACTAATAACTTGGGACAAGTAATAATTCTGATATAGCATCTGCCTTGATCACATGAAACCAGACTGAGCTAGTTTCTATACCTTTAGCTCATTCTCCATCCATTATGTGCTATATTTAATGCTATGCACATATGCTTCGTTTTTCTATTTTCTTAATCCTGTGCTTAAGGAAACACAAGTTGCAGCTTTTAAGGAGTACACTTCAATGACTGTTAAAAAAATGATAAAGTCAAGAGTTTTAAGAATCATTCAAGTCCACACAAGTAAATAGGATCTGTCACACTGAAGCTATAAAGAAAATGAAGGTGAAAATGAAAAATACTACAAAGAACTGAAAAAATGATTGATGCACAGCAGCCTAATTAAACTTCAGAAAAGAAACAAAGTCCTTCCCAAAGTGGACACATGGTATTGGTATTACTCAGTTGAAGGACCCGAGAGATCAATTCTCCACTTCAACGCAGAAAAACTGCCTTTTTATGGAAAAGACAATATGAAGAATGGAATAATTTGGAAAAGGTAACTTACTGATAAAATCTACTTTTAATACTCAAACATATATGAAAACCAATGTCAGAAGAATTCCAAATGAGCCTGTGAAATCTGAGTATTTTATGCAGACTGCAAAATGTTCACTCTAAAAAGATTTTTATCTACATGGATAGTGACTAACTGAAAAATGAGTAGATACAATGAGCAGAATTAATTTCATAATTACAGAAATTCCACAAAGGAGATGAGAGACTGCACTAAGGCTTTGGACCATGTGACTTGGTCATAGAATGTTGTTAGGTGAAAGATGTTTCATTTATCTGGGAACTCACCTTGATTTTAACCCCAGTGAAAACCTATAGGCTATAATCAAGGAATATAATTAAGGCTATACTTGGAAAAATAGACTTCATAGGTATGTTTAATAGCCAATATGATAAAAATGTATCTTCATACTAAAGAATTTAAGAATGTCAAAATCTTGCAAACGCAAAACAGGTGACTAGAAAAGACATTGTTCATTAAAATTTTTCTTTTTAAGATAGGAAAAATTGTCAAGTTTACTCTTTAATTAATAAGTTTATCTTACTTTGTGCCTGTTAAATTATATACCAATATACTCTGAAGAGTCTTAAAGAGAGGACTCATTACAAGATAAAGAACTTGGCCTAAAAATTTTTTGTCCAAAGCTAGGTAAAAAGAAGCAAAGAGAAGGTAAATAAGGAAAATTGGGAGAGGGGTCAAGAAGAAAATAGAAAAATAAAAACAAATTGTTCCAGTAAATTAGCATTTAATTAAATCGAAATTACTTTCTTGTGCTTATATTTAATCTCCAAATTTTAACATAGGTGGTCTATATAGTCAGGTATATATCAAGTTAAATTGGATTAGAAAGATATGTGATAAATTACCATTTCACATTTTGAGAACACTGGAGCACATATGTTTCAAGCTTAAAATGTCCACATGTAAGCCCAAAGGTCAAAGACTGTAAACCTCTCCAAACTAATCCTAACTTCATTAAAATAACTAATCATGCAAAATCGCTTAAAAATATCATCATGCACAAATTATAAATAAGTGATGTTAGAGCCTGAATACAGCACCAGCCCAGCACTGTTTTAAAATAAAATAAGCATTTTGCTATATGGGTTGAAATTTCTTATAGAATTATTGAAGTTCTAATTTTTAAGTTTCTTAAATCAACATGCAATAACTGAGCCTAGCATACAGCAACAACTTAAGTCTATATATAGCAAGGAAAATGCAAAAAGTCAAATTTCAATAATACTAAGCTACTAGCAGATACCCTATCCTCTAAAAAAATTAACCATTTACAAAATGAAACTCTCATTCTTGAAATATTGCACCTACCATTTCCTAGCCTAACTTATCTAGTGAGTAAAATAAGTGTTATGAGAACTGTCAATTTGAAAAACTTTGTTCCTTTGCTTTTCTCACCTAATCTTATTTTTCCCTTTGAAATGGTCAGAAATAACACATTAAGAACAGGATTCAAAGGACACCAAAAACAGTGCCGAAATATTTATTTCTTTTAGGTTTAAAGCTGATTATGGATAATTTACCTCTTATTTTATAAACATAGTTAAAATTTTCATGATAAACATCACCACTGAACTTATCAGTGACTAACATCAGATCGCATTTAGTAGGACCTCATTAATCCCTAAGGTACACATATGGTAAGCCCTTGAGGTTTTATATTGGGGATACTAGCTGTAGTATATAGTTGTTTTTTTTTTAAGTCAGGCAAAAGCAATAGTAGGAAGTATCATTTTATTCCTGCTATTTCTGTATCCCCAAATCTACAGGAAACAAAAGTTATTAACAGGTAGGAGTGAGGGGAAATGGTAGAGGGGACAGGAGTTAAGTAACAGGTTCTCCCTTCTCCCTTTCTTACTGACTACTAAGGTTTTAATTTCATGACCAATCTCATATATTCTGTAAGATTCAGAAAATAAGAGTTTCTGCCCTCTATCCCTGTCCAACTGGATGTGCTTTCAGTGTTTATCCATTTCACTAATGATACATTAAATTTTGTTCATATGAACTTGAGATGACATACAACAGACAAAGTTTAAAGTTGGTTGCCCCATTATGCAAAATGGTAAATGTTACACACACGCACACACACAAAAAACAAAACATAACTTTAAAATGTTTTCCTCAATATTAATATGAAAAGTTACATTAGAATAGTTAGAATATCTGCACTTACTCTTGACCCCTTTCTTCCCCTTTCGTTCCTTCTTGTACTGTTCCTTCAGTTTACTTATTAGTCCCTGGTCTACATCCCAAACCTCAGCAGTTGGGGACAGGTCATCTTTGTCTACATGCAGCATATTATTAAAAGAAAAAAAATCAGCAGTTGGCAATGCAAGCTGTTGGCAATCAACTGTTATATAGGTTTATGTAATCATCATCAAAATGTACTATTAGATTATACTCAAAATATTTAAAGGTGCAGTCTTTGCCTTGTTATTCACAATTCAAGCATGAAATCCTATGTTAGTTTTCCAAATTTTAAGATATTTTAACATTTAAAATTTGACTTAATTTTATGAATCAAAATTTAGGAATAGTTATTCTCTGAATACCACTGCTATTGAAGCACCAATGAAAACACAATATAAAGCTACCCAAATTAGATTACTGCATCTTTAGAGAGGTGTTAATAAAAAAATTATTCAGCCAGCATCATAAGCAAATAAATGAATTTCATGCGTACTAACCATGAAAGTGCAAGCTAAGTATATGTCAGTGCCATTTTGTTGATGAAAGTAATCATGCACCCTCTCTCCCTCTTATTCTGCATGCAGAGGCAGCTCTACAAATGAAGTTATCATGGCCAATATAATAAACATACAGTTCCAAAGTAAAGCCTCTTAAATAATATAAAAACATTCACACAAATCCAAAATAGTTCAACATCTCATTACCTTCTTCCATAGGTCTACTACTAAAGTTAGCAAAAAAACTCTCAAGATTCTATTGTTGAATATTTTTAGATCACACTTTTGGGGGGTGAGACCAGTGAAATGCAGGGAGATGTGAAAATAAACACTGCTGTGCATTTACTAGAGACGAAATTTCAGCACCTTTAATTGGTCATCCACAAATCCATATTTTTATTAGCTAAAACTTGTGCCTGGAAAAAAGTTACTGTTAAGTAAATGTGGAAGAAACATTTTAGGGGGAACGAAGTGGTAAGGAAAAGAGTAAGTCTGTTTATACATAACTAGAATACTGCTGATATTGAAAGGGCAGTGGGAAGGGGAAAGATTGCTGGTTGATTTTAAACAGCCCAGTTATTACAAGGTTTGACAAAATATCCTGCAATGGAATCATAGTTGTGAGTTTATATCATTATAGCCTGTAGCAAAAAAAGAAAACCAAATTATATCAAAATACATCATAGGACTGAAAAGGTAGGTAACTTTTAGGGAACAAGTACTTATTAAATTTTGAAAATTCAAGCAATAATAAAACTATACAATAGAACTTTTTAAACAGTGTTATTATGAAGGTTGCCCTTCAAAGTTATCAAAAAGTTGTAAATTTATATGTGCTTAATGATGTTTCATTTCAATTATTCTAGATAAAAAGGACAAAAAATACTTTGGACAATTAAGATCCATTTACAAAACACCAACTTTCCTTATTTGAGATGCAACCTTTCAACTGATATTTTAAAAAGACTACCTTAGAATATCTGGTTTGTAGGTGATACAAACCTAAGAATTTGAAAAATAAACTTAAATTGAGTCTCAGAACATTTTTAAAGTCGTTTTTCTCCTTGTGGACACAGTATCTAAGTTAACTCTCTCTATATATATGGGTTACTACGTTGCTGCCTTAAATGTACCCTGAAAGAGTGAAATTATCTTACACTTGCCAAAGGCATCAAGTATATTAACGTGACCAACTCAAAGTAAAAACTGAATTAACAGGTTATCTTCCATGAAGTTTCTTCATGAATACACTACCAAGGATCCAATCAGCTTTAACAAAGCTAAAGATTCCTATCTAAAAAAGAAGTCATTTAAAAGCAGTGTGACAATAGTATAAGCCCAAACAATGGTTTGGATAATCACATTAAAAAAAAAATCAGCAATAGAAACCAAAGCGGGGTTGTTTCAACAGAAGTGGCATAATATTTATCAGAAATTATATAAGGTAGAAAAAATTAATGAGACATTTGACCAATTAAGATAGATTCTTTGCAGAAAGAAAAAAAGCTGTGAGTAGCTCAAACTAAAGCAGCAAAAGGGAGTGAAAAAGCAAAAGGCAATATATAAGAATAAGCTGAAGGGAAAAAATAAACATCATTTGCAAAATAACCTATTTTCTCAAAAATTCAAAGTTAAACTTATTGCAATATAAGGAACATGTTGGTGAATGCATATGTGCACAGACAACATCCTGAAACTTGCCTGGTAAGTAACTGCTGATTGATATTGCTTATAAGAAATAGATAAGAGCACAAAGGAAGAGGCATCATAATCTTCTACACTGTTAATCCTTTTTTAAAAAATCTAGGGGGAAGAAAAAAAATCAAGAAATGAGGTTGTACCACTTCAGGCCATTTTACTTTTTTCTTTTTTTTAAAGGCAAACATGATTATGGAATGTGCACAAAAGTTACACCCATGAAAACTCAACGCAACTAAACACATGGAATTTTAATATGGGCATTTCTGATTGCCAACGTAGAGTAAATATCAAAGACTTTTTAGACATGGCCTAAATCTATCATTATTTTATTTTCTTGAAGCATAAAAAATTTCAAACTATCCTCTATGAAATTTAAATATAACACATCCAGGTACCAATTTAGATTTTAGAACATTGTTGTTTCATCAATCAGCTTAAAAGATGTTTTGGTAGGGTGGGGAGTAGGAAAAATAAAGCGCTTAAAATTACAGTTCCTATAAAGCAGTAATAAAAATCAGAGATGCAACAGTAGGCATTTGCAGGGTTACATATTTACACGGGAGAAAACTGCATAAAAATTTAAAAGTTATGCTATATATTTGACAGAAAAAATATATAAAATTAAAATGTAGTATTAAAATAGCTAAATCAGAGAAAATATCTAATCCTCTTTTAAAAGGTCCCAAACTAAATTTAACATCAAATTTTACAACTAAACTACTAGCTTGCAAAAATAAATAATAAAATGAAGTTATATTTAACAACACAAGTAGGTGTCTCTATATGGGACAACATAATTAGCAAGAAAATATATATAAAGTGCTTTGTAAACCTTTAGGTAACATATAAATACCAGCTATTGTCATTATCCTTACCATTACTATTATATATCTGGCAATATCTGCTGCTATATATAGCTTGGTAGCTTTACCAAGCCAGCACCATCAGAAACTAAAACTGTCTACTTAAAAATGAACAAACCATTTTATTAAGTCAATTCAATGTAAACACCTATACAAATATTTTCTTGTCAACTAGACTCATATAAGTAACATACTAATAAAGTCAAATCGAGCTTATAAAAAAAAATTCTGGACACTTTCTCTAAAATGTAATTAATTTTGAAAAAATAAAGAAACTAGAAAGTATGTTTCCTTGCTTGGCGTAGGTACTAAATTAGGACAACAAAATTTATTCTGTAAATTTTTTTCCTCTTCAAAAAACTCAAAAAGTGCTTTAAAAACTACTTTTAAAAAGTGCTTCCTGAAAAGAAAAAAAATTGAGATAATTATGCTTTAAAGTATTAATGAAATTAAATTCTCAATTATCAAGAAGTAAACAGAAACAATTGTTGTTCTTACTGACTTATTATAATCACTCCTTTTGATGAAAGATTAATTTGCCTTTTCTCTCAATCTCATAATAAGAGATTATGTCCTACACCGCTGGTCAAAAGTCTTCTGTGTAGAAAGAGTTCAAAAAAATGCAACTTTGCCTAAAATTATATTTAGCTAGTTTAAGTAATGATGCTGTCTATTACTCCAAAAGTATGTTACGGTACTTTATCATGCCAACTTTTGGATTACGCCTCTGCTCTTCTCCACTTAAGTTACTTAACCCCGATTGCTTTAAAAAAAAAAAAGAATGAGTGGGATAAACTGAGAGATCTCATGGATGTTCTGTCCATTTATGTGTAAAAGTTGGTCTTTGTAGCTAATTTACACTATTTGTTTAATTTCATTTGCTCTAAACATTATCAATTTTTCTGTGAGAAATTAAAAGCTCTTTATATAAATAGTTTACAAATAACCATAAAGGAAACTTAAAAAAACACCAAACCAAAACAAGAAATTGCTTACTCATTTAATAAGAGTTAGCATTTATGGACAATGTTTAATGATTTATATGTTATACTAAATACTAATAACGTTTTCCTTTAAAACTCTATAATCAAATTTCTAACTTATTCTGGTATAAAAATAAGATAATGATAGTAACTTGCACTTACATAGTACTTAATGGTTTACAACAGACTTTTCTCACAACAGCCCTGTGAGATAGGTAGTATAAGCATTATTCCAAAATGAGTGAAACTGAGGTTGTGACTTGTTCATAATCACACAGGTAATAAGTGTTGTTAGAGTCAGGGGAACTGGGTTCAATTTCTGGTTGCAAGTCCAATATTTCTTTCCATTATACCATGCTGCTCCTCTCTCAAGTCAAAATACTTTATATAAGCAAATACTTAATATAAACAACAAAAGGGACAGCAAATCTAGTGTCTAAAGGGGGTTTATCACATATCCCAAGCAAAATTACAAAGTATAGTAAACTTGGAGCTATAGTTGGATAATAATATATTTTATCATAGCAATTGTCATATGCTTAGCCAGTAACAACTGACATTAAAAACATGCGAAGATTTTTTTTTTGGTTAAGGTATTAACAAGTTAAATATCTTGATAAAAGAATATCATTAATTCTTGACCAAGAGGAACCTAAAATCAGATTTGGTAACTTCACCTGCTTTCACATCTGTAAGGACAAAGCATACCAGACCGAAATGAAATACAAAAAGAATGAAGAATATGACGACATAAATTACTTCCCAAATTGATCAAAACTGTAATACCGAGAGGAAAGGAATAGTTTCTCCAATACTAAAACAAATCTTCCACGTTAATATTTAAGTGTTACTACATCCGGTTTTGAATAAGACAATAGTTTGAGATACGTTACCTTGCTATTCATTTTAACTTCAACCACACATTCAGATACACACTCAATCTCAAAATAAAATTTCCAATATGTACATCTATAGGACTGCTCCCTTTCTTCAAATCTTATTTGCTTTTATCTTATCTTCTTACCCCATTCTGTGCCATCCCCTGAACTTCGTGCTTCTCCAGCTCCTTCTCCATCTTCAGCTGTAACTAAAAAATCAAATTCTTTCAGGGCTTCCTCAGTATCTGGATCATCAGTAAGGTCTGCCGCTAAGCCTTCATTACCAATCTGCAAATGGACCAAAACCCACAAAAATTTTTTCTATGATGAATTTTTATGGCATAACATATTTTTAATATTTTCAAACACTTATTCTGAAATGTATATTGTTATACTACCCATTTCACAGAAAATTAACACTTGTTTACTGCTAAATGACAATTCTCCAATTTTTAGTTCTAGTTCTAGTAACATATCACTCAAATTTTGTAGGTGGAGCACAAGCTCTATAACATAGATTAAAATGTAGGTTCCTTAGAGCAGTAAAATCCTCTTTATTTTAGGTAACTAAAAAAAATAAAATAATAAAGTAGATGCTAAAATACTTGTATTTTACAAGTATGCTCCCTCAACCACACTGGTCCCATCCTTACTTCTACCCACACCCTCCCCCCCCCAACATACAAATATAATTCACCTGTGGCCCTTATAACTTGCCATGAATAATCACTTCTACCTTTTCCCCATAACTTCATCTTACTCTTAAAGTTGGAGACAGTTCTTTGTTAAAGTAAGTTCTCAATTTTTTGGACCAATTAAAGTTATCATTATAACAGAGACCTCAAGACTTTCTGAGTTGGAAAGGAACTCAGATATCATGTAGTAGTCCAATGGTTTTATTTTTTACTCATGTGTAAATTATAGCCCAGAGAGGGGGGTAATGGACCTGCTCAAGATAAAAAAGGAGAGTATTAGTGCCAGGATATGACTTGGGCTCCTCATTCACAGTATAGCACTAATAAAAATCCAAAGGTAATTTGCTAAACTGGGCAAATGCCATTCAAAACTCCATTTCTAGTTGCAGGAGAACATGCTAAAAAAGAATATATTCTACTACAGAAAGAAGCCCCATACCACACAATCCAGGAGGGTGGTACAGCAGTTGAGTGGTAAGCATGGCTCTTATGACATGCAAAAAAATTAGAAAGGAAGGTGACCAAGAGAAAACAATGACAATTTGGGGGGCAAAACCAAAGAATAAAGTGACCTAAAATTGGATATTTAAGATCCTCTGACATAATAAGATGACATGTGAAATGCCCAAGTACATATGTAGCCCAATTTCTGAGAATATAAAATTAATTCTCTACTTTGTGTTTATTCATCCGATGTTTCTCTTTTCCATCTGTAAGATCTTCAATCATATCGCTCTCCTCTTCTTCGTCACTATCATCTGCATTTTCTAAGAAATTGAATGTTTCAAGAACATCACCAGAGTTCCTAGAAAGAAAAAAAAGATTAATTCACTGGTTTTGACTAAGTTAAGCACTCTCTATTAATATAGTTTTAGTTTGGTTTAGAAATTAAAGACTATTGATCTCATAAGTGATCTAAGACTAGAATTTTTAAAATAGGCTTTATTTTCTTTTGGCATATTATGCTTATATTCATGTGCTTTATGTTACTCAATGTTTTAAAATATTTCTACAGATACAAAACTATGTCAACTTTCAAACAGCTTGCGTCTGTTTCTGTTACTTAGACCAAGTAATCAATGAAGAAGGAGATAAGAGTAAAAGCTTATTTCTGTCTATTTATGCTCTCCTAATTTGGAATTTGTGCTAGTGAAGATATGAGATATACAAAAGTTCACAGATTAGCTATGAAAAAAGTGTAAATTGACAAAAAAAGGAAATGTTTAATCTACTGAAAACCAAATTTCACTAATAGTTCATTTTAAATTAATATGGCAATTAATAATTTATCTACTCATTAAAATATTGTTTAGCATAAGATTATAACTACATACACTTGAAAGTAACACAAATTAATTTCTTTAAAAGCCTTCTACAATTTTGAATTGTCATTACTTCCAACTGACCCCATTAGTCAAAACAGAAAGGCTTAAAAACATCTCAAATTGCATGTAAACACAAACAAAATTCTTCTATTCCCAAATCTAGACATCATATTTTATCAATATTATCTATGCACAGAATAGGAAATGGTTGTTCCTAGATCATGAGTTCTTTTTTTATGTCATGGATACCTTTGGCAACCTGGAGAAGCCTATGGACTCCTTTTCAGAATACTATTTTTAAATATATGAACCAAAATGCACAAATTTACAAAGGAAACCAATTATGCTGACATTAAGTTAACAAAATATTGGGGGGGGGGGGGGGAGTTCCCAAACCGCAGTTTGAGAACTTCTATTCTAGTTGTTAGATTCTGAGAAAGTGGTAACAAATTTGAGATTTTCTTTTATAATATGGGTCAAATAACTGAAAATGGAAGGGAAGAGATAAGGGAAGTTATTAATAGGGCAAAACAAACATATCACTGAAAATAAAAAGTACTGTAAGATAATAAGAGATTACGAACTTTGCTTTTCTGATTCATAAAAGTCACTGGCCCTAAAAGGTTTATTCTGATGAGTTTAAGAAAACAAATTTCAAATAATATTTCTCATAATTTTAATGATTAAGCTGTCTACATTTAGAGGAAGTGACATATTTTTTCCCCAATTATAAGTACTCTTTCACTCCTTAAATTTCTCCTAATACTTTGGAATTCTCCTAGGGCTTTTATGTTATTAATAAGTGTTTTATACTATTTTTTCTCCTCTACTAACGTTAAAGTTCTCTGAAAAAAAAAAGGGCAGTGTGTCTTAACATTTTTGTCCATATCCTTAACACAATGTCATGTACCTATTAATTACTTAATAAGTGATCAAATTTAGAAAGCACAAATGAACATTTTCTTGCACAGTTTGCTACTTCTGATTATGTCACAAAAAAATGAATTAAGAATTCAAATTAGTGTATTAACTTCTAATGGAGACCGTTTGGAAAAAATTTAGAACTTCCTAGAACATAAACTGCTAATAAGAGTTTATAAGAAGTATATTTATCAGAGCCAAGATGGCGGCGCAGAAGCAGGAAAACTCTGCATGCTCCCTCCATAACCACCTCAAATACCTATACAAATGACTCTAAGAAAGTCTATTTATCATATACTAATGAATGTAAATCTTAGAAACATGTGTCATACCTTTTGATTTCTTGTCCTTTTTGCTTAGATGGAGATTCTCCTCCATTCAGAATCTGTTCTAAGTTCTTTGTCTCTACTGAGCCATTTGGTTCCGAACCAGAGAGTCCAAGCAGTGATCTTACCCTCTGTGACCGTACATCTAATATTGTGTCTGTGTAACCTACTTCCTGAAGATACCTGTTGGGGAAAGGTAGTCAATCCTGAAAAATGTGAACCACTGACAATATTAGAACACATAACACAATATTTAAAAGAGTACTAACTGGCTTGAGGGAAAGAACTTTCCTTTTTGCGGTCTGCACAGTGCTCAGTATACCTTCCAGATATTCAGTAAATGTTTTTTCCAAGTGAATAGCAAAATTGTTTCTTTGCATTTTTTATTATTTTTAGCCTGTTCTCCCAGGTTAAGTTATAAACAAGAGTCTAAGAGTGTATGTACACTTGTGTACATCCATAACACAGAGAGAGTTCCATATGGAAGGCTAGGGGGAAATGGTCCCCAACTGTTCAGAGACCCAGAAATAAAAAGAAGCCAGAAATATTGTATAGGATGAATGTATTGGCAGGAATTAATAATTTATACATGGCACTACTAGAGTATTTAACCTTGTGATAGAAAAAATTTTACTGAATGGCATCTACAATGGTGATTAGGTAGGAAAAAAGGAAGACTTTCAAAAAAATGTGATTATCTTAACATAAAATGAACAAATAAAAGCTCATCACAGAAAATTTTAGTTCAAAGAAATGTGAAAAGGCTCCTTCCTTTACAGGTCACAGTCAAGTGATGTGCTGTTGATCTAATTATTCCTTGTTCTGTTCACTGAAATTTGTTCGTTTTAGTGCCTTAAAATCTTTCTTAAAATTTCTAAGGTTGTCAAATTTAAATCAATAATAGTTCCTTCCCCTCAGCCCTACAGGCTAAAACCGAAGCAGCACTTCTGGAAATTGGAAAAAATATAAATAAAATATATAAAAATATATATAATTTAAAGAAATAAATGAAGCTATAACCAAAGAAGTATAAAAGTCATGTCACAAAATTGCAGGCTTTTAGTCACCTGAGCTGAGGGCTAAGTGAGAATGTTAGGGAAAAAGCTTCTAACAAGTTCAAAGATAAGAAACTATTCCATCAAAAGAAAACTATCCACCAAGTCCAAAATAATAAGTTAGCAAAATATGTAGAGAATAAGAATGTTAAACAAAAGGCAAAATATACCAAAGTGCAGTTTCTATTTCTCATTTTCTGTTCATAGTAAGCTTAGAAATTTTTGTAGGTGTGGCTAAGTGGCGCAGTGAATAGAGCACCAGCCTGGAGTCAGGAGAACCTTCGTTCAAATCTGGCCTCAAACACTTTACACTTATGAGCCATGTGACCTTGGGCAAGTCACTTAACCCCAATTGCCCTGTCCTCCCCTTCCAAGAAGCCCCCCCAAAAAATTTTGTAGACTCCAATGCCAAATATCGATAGAGATGATTTATCAATTCAGAACCATGAAAGAGAATGTCTACTATCACATAATATTAATAAAGTTATATTGAATAGGAAGCCTGTATACATAAAAACAGCCATCTAAAAAATGTTTGGCCATACAAAAAAATTATAAACTCACTGTTGGTTTCTAAAACCTTTCACAATGTGTTGCCAACCTATCTTTTCAGTCTCAAAGGATGCTAATCCTCCCCAACACATCTCAATCCAATCAAAATTGGCCTGTTTCTCACACTCTCATCAAGGGGTTGGATGTGCCTCAGAAGTAAAATGTACTCCCTTCTCACAACTTTGCTTTATAAAATACCTTCCTGCAAGATACGGTACAAGCACCACTTTCCACATATTTAGTGCCCCCTCTCCCACATACCATGAATTTGTACTTATTCTCTTTATATTTACTCTGTATATTAAAGAGATGATGCATTTATTATGTGCCTTGTACCATGCCTCTGTTGTCTCCTCTATTAGAATAAGAGCTCTTCTAAATTAGGGATTGTTTCATCTGCTATATTTATACCCCCAGTGTCTGACACAAGTACTTAATAAATATTGAGAAGAAATCAAAGCTATCAAGAGTCACATTAAAAAAGTTCTAAATCACTATCAATTGGAAAAATGAAAATTAAGGTAAGCTACCATCTCATATCTCAGATTGGCTAACACAACAGAAAGGAAAATGACAAATGCTAGAGGGGAATGGAAAAATTGGGACACTCCACTGTTAGCAGAGTTGTGAACTAATCCAACCATTCTAGAGAGTAAAACTATGCCCAAAGGTTATAAAACTGCGCATACGCTTTGATCCAGCAATACCATTATTAGGTCTGTATCCCAAGGAGATGAAAGAAAAGGGGAAAGCATCTATATCTACAAAAATATTTATAGCTGCTCTTTTATTTGCGGGGG
>NW_027186492.1:13344703-13393340 GCF_028583685.1 Petaurus breviceps papuanus | reverse complement strand
AGTTGTGGTATATGATTGTGATAGAATACTACTGTGCTATAAGAAATGACAGCCGTGGGGTTGGTTTCAGAAAAACCTGGATATGAACTGATGCAAACTGAAATGAAAAGTGGGAGATATTGTACACAGCAACAACATTACTGTAATGATGATTAATTATAAAAGACAAGTACTCTGATCAAGACAATAACAAGAAAATTTATTCTAATAGACCCACAATGATAAATGCTATCCACCTAAAAGGAACTGATAAACTCTGAGCGCAGACTGAAGTCTACATTTTTTTACTTTATTTTTGTGTCTGATGGGTGTGTTTTCTTTTACAATATGGATAATATGGAAATATGTTTTGCAAGACTTTTACAAGTAAACTCGGTATAACTCGACATATTGCTTGACTTCTAAATGGGTGGAGTAGGGGCAGGATGAAGGGAATTTAGAACTCAGATTTTAAAAAAATGAATGTCAAAAACTTTTAACTAAGAAATATTTAGCAAATTAAATAAAATATA
Organism: Petaurus breviceps papuanus; assembly: GCF_028583685.1. Classification (NCBI taxonomy): domain Eukaryota; kingdom Metazoa; phylum Chordata; class Mammalia; order Diprotodontia; family Petauridae; genus Petaurus; species Petaurus breviceps. Next base: position 13,392,828 of record NW_027186492.1, on the reverse strand, counting down.
CTTTAAAAAATAAAAAACCGCTTAGTGACTGATATGATCTACAAAAGATTTATCTTCTCAAGTATAGGTAGTACCTAATTTAAGATAAAAACTGTTACAGGAAACAACACTGTACAGCAGATCATAAAATGAACCCAATGTTAGGGAATTACACTGATAAAAATGCCTTTCCAACTCTCCCCTATGCCCACAGTTTGTAGTTTTACTCTTTAATGAACCTTCAATACTGGTCCTATTTTACGGATAGCTACTAACATGTAAATGGAAGATAAAAAGAACCTAAGGTAAAACTATTATAGTTAGCTATTTATGCCTTTCTTGGACTAAGACTTCCTGATTCATGACAGCTAGACTTATAGATTCTCAGTTGTTCAATTTAAACTGATCATTCAGAACGCTTTTTGTTCCCTCAGTCTATGCCTCTTCCTCCTCAACTTAATTATTAGACTGTACCTCAGGGGACAGCATGAAGTCATACACACTACACAGGCAGTCAGAACCAGAGGTTTAATAGTAGCAGCTTATAGTCGCATGTCAATTAAAGGTTTGCAAAGTTCTTTACATTATGCTCTTATTTGATGCTCAAAATAGCCATACTAGGTAAGTACTACAGGTACTTACACCCATTTTATAGAAAAGGAAACTGAGGCTCACAGTGGTTAAAAAGTAAGGTTAAGAGATTTTATACCCATATTCAGTAAAAGCAACTGGTTATAAAAGGATGGTTCTCGTTCTCCAGAAAAGTGGAATGGTATTACACCATCCTGTCCCACTTCAAGAACTATTCGTATCTGAATTAAGTTTATTTTATTGAATCTCAGTGCACCTGAAACAGCTTTTAGGTTACTTCATTCCCTTAAAGAAAATGACAATAGAATCTATTAAATAATTTATTTAGATATGTACTTTGCTCTAGCCAAAGAATTGCTCTGAAAAAATTGTATTTAAATTGAATTTTTATGAAGTGCTTTAAGGAATGATTATCTGGGGATCAAATCAGGAGTTAATACCTGGCAGGACAATTCCAAATGTGACACATTCAAATAACAAAGGACAGCTCCAAGCTAGGGAATAAGCTTAAGAGTAAGTTTTTTGCTCTTTGTCCCACTATTCCTCTTTCTATCTTCTTGCTTAGGCAAAAACCCTTTACTCTCAATACTGTGTTCCCTTCCTACTAATCTACCAACTGCAGGTTAAGGAGCTAGATTGAAGGAAGTATCCTTCAAAAGGATATATGAATAAGCGATTCTTCAATTTGAAAATAACAACAAATTTACAAACTCCAGGGAATGAAGGAGACCATTTCGCCATACCCCAACAACCAAACAACCACCTCTTCCCTCTAAAGAGCCTACTAGGGAGGGAATGAATAAACGAATTCATTAAGTGCTCATTATCATAAAATCTTATTGGAAATTTCATGAGGTTTGTTATACCAGGATTCTAATTTATATAATAAAGTTTAACTTGATATCATTTAAGCGTATTACTTTACTCACTGTCTTAATAGCTGTCTGCCTTGTTTCCAGGTCAGCTGACTGTTCTGAGGTACTGTGGGAACCTCTGTGTCTTTGGTTTCTTCTGAAAAGGAAAAGTTCATTACTAATAGCTGTCACTCAAACTACTAAAAATATTTGCAAAGTTGCTGTTTTGTAGTGCATAACCAAAACCTTAGGGGGAAAACGGTAAAATTAAAATAAATATTTAGAAGAAAAAAGTCTACAAAAATATTATAATCTAGTTCTAAAAATACAAATTAATCTAGTTCCTTTGAATCAAGTAGGCTTTATTGAAGCTTAGATACTCTGATGGATACAAGATCTAATTAGATAATTAGAGTCCCTCTAACTGAATAGCTCACAAACCATCCTTTAAGACTTTGGTTCACACCCTCCAGGACATTTCTCTGAGGGAGGAGGGGAGAAAAAGCACCCAATATTCTAGGGGCCTTCCTTTTGGTCCTTGACAATGCAAAGAGCCTAGGAGAACATGAGCTTTGCAATGATTATTCCTTGCTCTAATGTTGAATGAGTCATCTCCATTCCTAGTCATATATCTGATATTATCATTTTTCACTCCTTCTACATAATTTTATTTTATAAATATACTGCAATCTACTCATATCAACCATATGTCTCTCTGAATTCCCCTCTGGGTGACCTACAAATAATTTTTCAGAGATTAGGTATCTAATGATTCCTAGAAAACCACATCACTGATAGATTACTACTACTAAAAATAAGGTTTACTTTTTGTTTTGTTTTTTTTTAATGGAGATGTTTAGGGGTCATACTGAAAGTAATGCACAGTCTACTTTCCTCCTCCTATTCAGCTCCGGTTCCAGTATATTGTTCATTACCAATGTCTGGCACAAAATAAGTGCTTAATAAATACTTCTTGATTGATTGACCTGAGATTTTTCTCTCAGATATACGTAACAATGGACAAAGCCTACAGATTGCTCAAACAATTAAATATTACAGTATGAACAAGAGGCATTCTTTATCCCATTGGTTTTCCCCATGTGGAAAATTAAACCAAACAAACCTCAAAAGAGATCACATCTAAAATGCTTTGCAATGTTCTGGGGCTTAACACATTCAACAAGTCATAAATCACAAACCAGAGCATCTGGAGAGCTTCACAGGGAATCCTTTTGGTATTCATACCTCTTCCATGACACTAACAAACAACTCTGGAGAACATATATTTGTTTTATGCTCTGCTTTTAGTTTATAATGAAAAGGTTAACAAATTTGCTGAGTAGAGTTTCTAAAGGCATTTTGCTCTGTGGAACTGCTCTTTAATAGTCAACAATAAGCGGAGGGGAATTTTGTATTATTCTATACCTATTTACTATGTGGCCTGATTATACAAAGTTTTTTGAAACTAATGATATAGGTTAATTTTCAGAACTTTTAGAAGCCAAGAAGAAAAACTCTCACAAGCAATTTCTATAAACACTAAAAATATATGGTTTTCTACCTTCTACTATAACACATAGCTATTAGGCAAGTTAAATAATTATTCCTGAATCTGAAAATTTCATGAGTTAATTGAGAATCTGGTATTTCTATTGAAACTTTTTATGATCACAATATTTTTAGTTGTTAGGTAACAAAAATAAAAACGAACAATCACTTTAGGTACTGAGTCACATTTTCTTCTGATTTTACAAATAACTGAAATTTAATTTTGGGTCTAAAGACTAATAATCCACAGCATAAAATACAGGGGTTATCACAAACTCTAGCAAATAAAACATGTTTACAATTACCTCTATTAAAACATTGGAGATGGACTACTAAGAAATGATAATTCAGATTAAGATGTAGAAGACCAGTGAACTAGGAATTGGAAAATGAGTTCTAGGAATACAGTGTAACTATGGGAAAGATAGGTCCTCTTTATTGGGCCTCAGTTTCCTCTTCCATAAAAGTAGGATGTTGGACTAGATAATTATTACATTTGCTTTAATTACCAAAGTTCATAATTGATCTAACTACTCAAAGGCACTTAAGAATTGAAAATTTTTTGACAGGATAGCACAGTTTTTACCTTTAGAATACTAAAACATTTGCTTTGCAACACTTTTTCCTTTTTCTCCCTTCTATTATCAACCGTTACTTCATTCTTTTTGAATTATTTAAATTTTCCATAGTTCTAGAAATCACATATGAAAGTTTAGATCCTTGCCCCAACTCCTTTTCTTGAATACATTTCTCACAGAACTGAGCTTTAATTTCACATCTTTACCAGTAGGTGGAGCCAGATACTAGTTAACATTTCAGTTATCTCTACTTCTGGGCTATAAGGTATACACCAAAAACTACAGAAGTAAAAGTAAAATCTATCAAAGGAAGACAGATACACCAAGATAAAAAGAGTCATATCTAGTATATTATAGAAGAGAATGAGATAGTGATATAGATAGTATAGAAAGCCATAGACTTGAAACCACTGGGTTCAAGTATCAGTTGTTTCACTTAGATTAGTAATGTTGTATATAAATCACTTTAAACTTTCTGTTTCCTTACTGTAAAATAAGGATAACATTTGCCTCTATTTCTTTCAGTTTTCACAAGGATAAAATATATATAAAGTGCTTTGTTCTTTAGCACTTCATAAAGTTACTGCTATAGAAGTTAAAATATTTAAGCTTTAAGGGACTATAAAGATCATTCAGTTGAGTCTAAGTTCCTCATTTTACAAATGAGGGGAAAAAAAGAATCCACAAGGTTCTAAGTCAATCAAAACTCAGAGTTATCATCTCAATTATATAATACAGAATTCTGATCGTTAGAAAATCAAACCAAAATACAAAGATTAAAATAAAATAAATCATATTCAGTGCCTACACACTGAATATGAATTAAGGTATAAATATTGAAATATGATAATTTGACCCATGAGATGGCATGAGCTTTCAAAGGAAAAAAAAAGGAAAAATGGGGGGAAAGGGGACACAGTAACTGAGTGTTAGAGAGGTTAAGTGATTCATACAATATTACCAAAATAAGAACAGACGACACTTGATCCTAATGACTTCAAGTCTACTGCTTTCTATGCCATATCACCCTGCTTCTTTCTGTGATACATAGATGTAATTCTATTTATCTTGATACCACACCAGAAATTTGGTGCCAAAATTAAACCACTTCCTCCTAAGCTGAATTGCTGAGTCAGTAAGTGGGTTACTTATAGGCAAGGGTAAAATTTGGGCCTAAAGTGATGTGTACAGTCTCTTTAAATCTTTTAAATGACCAGATCCAGTCATCTTCCCAGCCTCCCAGAGTTAATTTAGCTTGCCATAACCTTTCCAGATATTGAATATTCTCAATGTAAACTTGTAAATATGTGTGGGGATGGAACAGAATTATGGGTGGTAAAACAGTAAGTACTCAGAGCTCCCTATAGATTCTGATTAAAATGTAAAGTTGCTCCATAGTTTGGGATTAGGGTTATCCACAGGAGGAATAAATAACAGGACATCTATTAGCCATCTATTAGCTTTACACACTTGATTTTTCAGTTTCACATCTCTTAAAAAAAAAAATGACTCAATTGTTACATTTAACTAATCATATCAAAGCAAAATACATGTATTAAATATATTAGCTTTAAAAATTCACTTTTTTCATCATAAAAAGCAACCCAAGGAGGTAGGGTATTAATATGTATGCATGCATGCCTGTTTACATATATGAATATATGTATCTATATATACACAAACACATACCAACATATGCATACGTGTGTATGTATGTATAAATGTATTTACCTGATTCAAAAGTTGGCATTTTCAAGTCACCTTGGTTCAATTCTGTGCCATATTTTAATTTATGGTATTTTGCCCTGAAAAATAAGAATAAATTAGTAAAAACAAAAATTCACCAAAACATTTTATGCCCTCAAATAAACAGGTGTTCAATTAATAATTATTCACAACTACATAGTCCTTTAAGATTTACAATGCATTCTCCCAAGAAAAACTCTGTGATATTAGTTTAACTATTATAACCCCTATTTTACAGAGAATCCCTATTTTTTAGAGAAAGCTGAAGTGATTTTGTTCATCAAGGTAATACAGATAACTGGGATTTGAACTTAAGTCCTTTAACTCAAGTCTAGCATTCTTTCTACTGTGCTATCTTATTCCAAATTCATTGTCCTAGATTTTATCTATAATCTTATTATGACTGATCTCTTAAAGCCTATAAAGTTGAGTGTCTAATTTGTTGGCCTTTTAATGATTTATAAAATCTTTTTTTCTGACAAAAACCGAAATTAAAATCCTGAACTACTTATGACAGTTTTCATCTTTTTATCCCCATTCTATCTATCACCAGCTAAGTGGTGCTGCAATGCATAGTGTGTTGGGCCTGCATCCAAAGTCTTGAACTCAAAGCCAGCCTCAAATAATTATTACCTGTGTAATTCTGGCTAAGTCACATAACCTTTGTTTGCCTCCTTTTTCTTCAGCTATAAAATGGAGATAGTAAAAGCATCCACCTTGCAGAGCTCTCATGAGGTTCAAACAAGATAACATTTGTAAAGCACTGTGCACAGTGCCTGGCACAGGGCAGGTGCCATAAAAATGCTGATTTCTTTCTTCTTCCCTCCCCTTTACAACTTCTACAAGATTTAACACTCAACTACTATTATGCACTGTCCTCTAACTATATTGAAGGACAGCTGCTCATTTCTTATTTTGCAGCTGTATTCCCAGTCAGGAATATTTTATTGAAAAAAAAACCCCCCCCCCCCCCCCCAAAAAAGGGAGTTGATAACCAAGATAAGGAGGGAAATGTTTCAAGAAAGCTGCCTTTGTTATATTCAAGTTAGGTGGCCTAGATGAACTACACCCTTAGGTAATCAGTGATAATCTGAAAAACTGTGAATAATAGGTAAGGGGCCACAGAACTAATGAAGCACAAAGTATCATTTTTTTCCCCCAAAAGGAGAGAGGAATGGAATATGCAAACTAAAAGCCAAGTAAGTTTGACTTCATTTCCTTGAAATATTAAAGAGATGTCAATTGGTCAATAAACATTTATTAAGCATCTAGTATACATGTCAGGAGTTAATGATATTCTAAAAAATAAACCAAGATCACAATAAACCAGCTCAATCTCATCAAGATTATCATGCTGCTGGTTTCAGAAAAACTAGACTTACATGAACTAATGAAAAATGAAGTGAGCAAAACCAAGAGAATCTTGTGTACAGTAACAAGGATGCAGTAAAGATGATCAACTGTGAAAGACTTAGCTAGCTACTCTTGTCAACACAATAATCCAAGACAAATTTTTTTAACTTTTTGGAGGGCAATTGGAGTTAAGTGACTTGCCCAAGGTCACACGGCTAGTTTTGGTGTTCCGTGTCTGAGGCCACATTTGAACTGAGGGGCTCCTGACTCCAGGGCCGGTGCTCTATTCACTGTGCCACCTAGCTGCCCCTTCCAAGACAATTCTTAAGGACTCAAGATGGAAAATGCTATCCACATTCAGAGAGACAATTTATGGAGTCTCAACTCATAATGAAGCATAAATTTTTCACTTTATTTTTCTTGAGGGTTTTTTAGCTGTTTTCTTTTGCAACATGGCTAACATAGAAATGTTTCACATTTACATTACATGACTGAACATATATAATCTATACAAAATAGCTTGCCTTCTCAAGGAAAGGAGAGAAAGGTGAAGGAGAGAATTTGGAACTCAAAATTATTTTTAAAAAATGTTAAACAAAATGTTAATAAAAGAAAACTCACAAGGAAGCAAAGAAAAGATGGACAATTCTCAACATGAGTATTATTTATCATATAGGCTTTCTTGAAATGAAAATTTATTGTTACATATTTTGAATCCTCACTTATGTTCTGCTATGCACACATTTTCTTTCTAACTTTGTATTTAAGTTCCAATATTTAAGTTTATGTTATGTTTTTGTTTCTTTTCTCTGTTTTCTATTTGTTGAAGTCTAAAATAAAATTTGGGGGAAAAAATGTTAAGAAATACTTTTCACATGTGATTGGGAAAAAATTAAAAAGAATCTAAAAGAATTATCAGACTACAACAGGGGTTTATAATCTAGAGTCCTTGGATAAATTTCAGGGTGTCTGTAAATTTTAAAGGGGGAAAAATGCAGCTTTATTTCAGTAAGTTTCAATGATTTTCTTTGAGATACTAATTGTTTTATTTTATGCATTTTAAACATTTTTCTGAGGAGCTCAAAGAGTTCCATGACATTAAAAAAGGTTGAAATCTTCTGCGGCAGATTATTTACTTTTTTGAGACAAAATTGCTAAACTGGTAGCACAGAGAAATGTTACAGACAAAGTTACTAAGATTTCAGTCAAGTGCGTTTGATAAAATATATCACAGTAGTATCATGGAAAAACAGAAAGATATGTGCTACACAACATGAAAATTAGAAGAATTCATCAATGATTGGGCAAAAAAGATTTATCATTATAAGTCCAATGTCAAGTTAAGAAGTCTCCAATTGGAAGTGCCACTGAGTGGTACTTGGCCCAGTAAAGTTTAACAATTTTATCAAAGACTTAAGAATCTTTATCAAATTTGTAGCGGAAAGGACTAGGAGGGATTGAGGACACAAAAGAAGACATTCAAGATTTAAAGAGATCTTAACAAGCTAGATCATTTGACTACATCAAAAATTAAACCAAAAACATCATAGGATTTTAGATTTAGAGCTGGGAGGAATTTTAGAGGCCAAAGAATGCAGACCTTTCATTTTACAAAACAAGGACACCAAGGCTGAAAGGCCTAGGTAACTTGCCTAGGATTAAACAAGTTACTTACTGTCTGAGATAGAATTTAAATCTGTGGGGGGGGGTGTGGGGGTGTGCGTGCAGGTGGGTACGGGTGTGTCTGTGTCTGTGTCCTGGAGCAACAGCAAATGGTATAGTATGGGATACAGGACCCAAAAAAAGTAAACAAAAGCTTGGCATGCATTGAGAGAGGCACAGAATCAAAGGCCAGCTTAAGAAAGCTAATGATCAGTTGGAGAGTGCCAAGGAGAACAACCAGAATGGTGGAGGATCTATAATGTCATATGAGGACTAGTTGAAGAAATTTGAGATACTACTGTCAACAAGAGAAGGAAGATGACAGCTGTTAAAAGGCTTTCATGTGAAAAAGGGATTTGACTTCTTCTGATGGCCCAAGAAGGAAGAACTAAGAGTAACGTGTATGGGTGGAGGTAGCAAAGATAAAAATCTAAGCTTGGTATCATTAAAAAAATTTCTTTATCATTAAGAGTTACCTAAAAGTAGAATGGGCTGTCTCAAGATACATTAAGTTTCCCTTCACTGGAGGTCTTCAAGCAAAGGCTGAATGCCCACTTGTGGAGTACAATGTTGAGAGTATCTTTATATAAGGACTGGAATAGATGGCTAAAAGCCTGGTATTTTTAAAGCACTTGCATAATGCAGAACATATCTATAAAACTATATTACAATACTATTCAGATGACTGTCCATTTTCAAATAATTTCCCAGTGGGACTAACAAATAATATCCCCATATATTATCACTTCACTTAATACCATGATTTATCAGAACCAATTCATGATGCTGGGTGGGCTATGCTTATATAGTACTAGATGTGTGGGTATTTCTTAAAAAAAAAAAAAAAAGGTAAAAATCTGAAACCCTAAATTAATTTTTATATCTATTTAAACAATTTAAATATGATTTATTTCTCCTAATCATCTATAAGAATACTCCTTTTACATCTGTATTTCAATTTATACTTTTCAAAGTACTTTTATGAACACTGAATTCGAGTAAAGAAAAACAAAATCATTCATATTTCAGTTATATGTATGAAACATACATACCTTTCTTGTTTTAATGCATATTCTAACATTTTTATTCTTCTTACTAAGTCTTTCTTCAAGTTTTCTTGACCTTTCCTTTCTCCTTGTAAAAATGCTATTCGAGCCTAGAAAAATAAAAATAGTATTTACTAGTAAGTTTAAAATATTATCTAAATAAAGCATACTGGAACCTGATCAGTTTATAAAACTTAGTTTTTTATAGTACCTAACAAAAGATACCATAAATCTTTGTAAAAGTTATTTCATAACCTCATTAATATTTCCGGTCATCATTCTGAATTCGATAACTTTACAGAATCACAAAATCTCAAAGCTGAAAGAGACTTCAGGGCCATCTAGTACAATCTACAAATGGCAAGAATTCCCCCCTGTTAAATAGCCCCAATGAAGTATCTTTAAGTCTGCGCTTAAAAAGTTGTCTATTTCATTTCTGTATTTATCTATTAGGAAATTTTCCTTGTATAACAGTGAAAAATGCATTTTTCTAATTTCCAACCATAGCTTCTGATTCAAAAAGACACCAAAATCACTCTTTCCCACCACTCACCCCTAAAAAAGGATAAAATGGGATTAAGGGTCCTGTCCCCCCCTTACTCACTAATGAAGCGTAAAGAACTTCACTACTTCCTTGTTCTCTGAACACCCCCCAATATTTGCTTAGAATTTCCTACTGTAATTGAAACCTTGTTCTCTGAACACCCCCCAATATTTGCTTAGAATTTCCTACTGTAATTGAAACTATTTCATAAAATGCTAGTTTTCTAAATACTGAGACTCTTCGCCTACCTAGAGTTCAGTTCAAGTTTTAAAAATAAATAAATAAAAGATCACTAGCCTGATTTAAACTATTAAGGGAAAATGAAAACTCTTAAGTGTTAAAATTTTGTTTAGTAAAATAATATAAATCATCCAAGATGTGTCAAAAGGCATAAAGGACAATGCAGTGTGATACAGTGTGAAGAGCACAAATTTGGAGTCCTAGAAGTATTTAGACTTTGAGAAGACCTGGGTTCCAATCCTGCCTCCATATCACAAGAGGGAAAATCACTCTACCACTCTGGCTTCAATTTCCTCATCTGTAAAATGAGGAAGATAGTCTCTATAATTTTTCTACCAAGAAATGCTTTAAAGAGAAAACACAGAAAAAAATAATCTTAATATTTTGACTTTGGAATTTGAAGACATCATTTAGAAATAAGTAGAGTTTTAAAAAATTATTTAGAGAAGAACAAACTAAAGAGGAACATCATTACTCACTCACCTTTTCTAAACTATTGATATTTTCCAGGGCTAAGTACCAAAAATTTTTCCTATTTCACCAAAACCAAGTCCAATTGATCATCTCATCTGGTAGGTCAGATCTTTCCAATGAATAAGCCATCTTATTAAGTTCCATAAAGATATCGTGGCATTCAAAGAAAAATAACCCAAAGGGTTTTTACTAATCATATATTGTTTGAGATGATGACTAATGGTTAATAATGTGCTTTGATTTATCTTCTGAAAAAGGTCTTCCCTCCTCTTTTCCAACTTGAGGCCAACAGGAAAGAAAAAAAATAAGTGGGAAAACTAACTTTGGGCTAATTCTAGTAATCACAAATAAGATTAATGTGCAATGTAAATAACAGAAATAAGAGAGCAACCACCTGAAAATTTTAAACTCCTATTGCTGAAGCAATTAAAGTGTTATATTGTAGCATTTTATCCATATAAATAAAATAAGGAATAAGGAAAATTAATGGGAAGGGGGACTTTATCTGTAATAAACATAAGGAACTAATATTAAATTTGAGGTAATATCTTCAAACTGTCATCAACATTCTACATATTTTCTATGTCAGATTTGGTTCAATAAGAATAACAGTAAGATCATGAAGATTTCTGCAGAAAAAAATAAAACTTTATCAACAAAATAATATACATAAAAACCCCCCAAAAGTGGGACATTTACACAAACTAAGGGAATAAGTAGCTAAAATTAAAACAAATGAAATCAGGGGTAAACAAAAGCTAAAATCTACAGGCCAAGAAAAAAGATATCAATTCAAATAGTTCTACATAATCCATAAAGGGGATATATGAATGCAATTCCACAATGCAGTTGAAAAATATAGGTGCTTCCACCTTCATGACACACCAAGAAAAAATTCAGCACAGACAGCAAAAACACTGCCACATCTTCCAAACTCTGAATTTAAATGCATTCCTATTGAGATCTTCAAGGAAGGAAAGATACTGCTTAGATATTGGTACTGTATCTTATTCCCATAACACTATGACATAAAGAGGATAGATATTAAACACATTAGGAAACAGAGTCATAGGTTACCTTACTTGTAAAAATCTCACTGATAAAACACTTTAAGGTTTACAATGCTCCATACAAATGTCAACTACTATTACAAGTGCAAACAATCCTTTCTAAGCTGCCCCTTAACTGCCATAAAAAATGCTTCATTTCACCAGCTGGGCACTTTAAAGAAGCACAGTTTTTAAATTTATTGTTCCCATCCTTCTTTTATCATTGTTAATGTACTAATTAGTAGCAATTAGCAAGCTATTGCTGTCTACTGAAACTCTCAGAATAATTTCCACCTCTCACACTGAATCCACACAGGAACATGGGGCATCATCAAATTCCCACAATATTTAAACTTATATCTATCCAGTTATTCATTTTTAAATCTATATAGTCCCCTACCAGATCCCAAATTCTGTTGCTAAAGATTGTCAATATTTATCTAAACAGAGGTGATATAAAAACAAAAAGTAATAGTAACATGTGCAAGAAGCAGCACAGGAGGGAGGGAGGGAGAGAGAACAAGAGAGATAGAGATAGAGAGCGAGCCACGCCTGGACACCTTCTGGAGTTCAAATCCAGTCTCAGACACTTATTAGCTGTAGGACCCTGGGCAACCAACCCTATTTGCCTCAGGTCTACATCTGTAAAATGAGCTAGAGAAGGAAATGGCCCAAACCACCTTTGCCAAGAAAACCCTTAACAGAGTGAAGAAGAGTCAGAGATGATTAAATGACTCAACAAAAAATAACAACAAAGGATGTGGAACACTGTTATAGTAAAGGCCTCATTGATACATTGGTTAATTTTGTTGACCTATTTTTTCCCCCTGTTTTTAGTCTTTGGTTATGAGATGGATTTATGAATGGGGGAAAATATGAAGGTAGCATGAAAACAAAGAAAAGGGAAAAAATGTTTAAGGGAAAAAAATTTTTAAATAAATAATTTTCCAGGTAAGTTTGCCCTCAAATACTTTTTCATTGAGTTGGGAGTTTCTTAACTAATTAGTTCATTTTCTGCCCACTAGAGGTCATAAACTGTTAATTTTCTGTATTGATTCCTATGACACAAACCTTAAGTTTCTTTTTATGTTTCCCAACTAGTTTAATTAAATTTACATTATAGCTAAACAAATGTCCTACATGAAGTCATAAAAGGTGGATAAATTCCATTTGATTATTTTTAAGAAATATTAAGTCATTCAATAATTTAACTATTTGAAATCATAGCTTTACATTTGAATCTTTCTAAACTTAGATGCAATTAAAATCAACTCACTTAAAAATTCCATTGATGCTTTTGTTTTTACATTAAAAGTAATTTACCATCACCACCACCAAATGAGATAACAAGAATAAGCAGCAAAATCAATAGACACATTGAACATTTCTAACTACATATTGCAACACTGAAACTCTTACTTCCTCCCTCTATCCCCAATTTTTCTACTGAAAGGAGAGCGGTGCATTTCCTCATCTCTTCTGTGGGACCAACCAAGATCAGTCATTACAATTACAGTTTTTGGCTTCTCAACAAAGATTTAAATACTTGTGTCTGAGACACTTCCAGTCATCTTGACTTAGGTCTTACCACTGGCCTCCAATGACTATGCAGTGAGAATGAGACTGAGGACTTTTGCTCAGCTCTGTCTCACTTAAATCAGATTCACTTGCAAGTCAAGACATCATCCTCATGATATCACTGGTTCTCTTCAAGAATGAACGATGAACAACAACAACAACGTGTGTGCAGAACCCTCTGCTAGGAATTGTTATTACACTGTCCAAACAAATCTTTAGAAAAATTTATCAAGAAAATCTGTTGCTCTTCGGTCATTTCAGTGGTATCTGACTCTTTGTGGCTCCATTTGGGATTTTATTGGCAGAAGAGACTGGAGTGGTTTGCCATTTTCTTCTCCAGCTCATTTTACAGATGCAGAAACTGAGGCAAACAGGGTTACTCCAAAATTGCTATGTGCCATCCTCTCTACACTTTCATTTGTCGATTCATTTGTTCCCACAGGATTTTATCAGCCATAGCCTTTCCTAAATTTCGGTTCTGCATTACTTCAATCGCCTATTGGACACTTCAGAGTGGATGTTCTATAGGCATCTCAAATTCAACTATATAAAACCAAACTCATCCCTCTTTCCTCAACCATAATCCTTTCCAAATTTTCCTATCTTTTGATCACTCAGCTTCACAATTTTGACATTTTAACTGTCTCACATTTCCTCACTCCACATATGTCACTTACCAAATTTTGTTTCTAGCTCCATTACAATTCTTATATTCATTCCTCTTCTCTCTTCTTACATAGCTACCACCCTATTTCAGGTCCTCATCATCTCGCACTTTACCTCTTCTATGTAATATTTAATGACCTAATTTGGTCTCCTTGTCTCTTGCTTTCCCTCTTCAATCCTTCTTCCATACAGAGGCCAAAGTGGTCTTTTCTGAAGTGAAGGTCTGACTATATGCACTACATGCATATGACTATGTATCTCCTCTACTCAATTCCAATGACTCCTTTACGATTTCTAAGATAAAATATAAGCTATATGTAGCTTTTGAAGTCATTCACAACCTGGCCCCAACCTATCTTTCCAGACATCATTATTATTTTCTTTCCCCATACTCTAAGAGCCAGCCAAACTGACCTGCTTGCTGTTTCTTTGTACACAACATTCAACTCTATCTCCAGTCATCTATGCTGTTGCATTGACTATCTCAAATGTCTGGAATGCACTCCCACCTTATTTCTCTTCTTAGGTGAGAGCTACAGAGACTTCCTTCTGTTTCACAGATAACACCCAGGAGACAATGGAGTTTTTGCAACCTCCAGCCTCTAACAGGTTCACTCTTGATCTGGTCAGACAGGCAGACACCTTTGGAGGGGTTAATAATCAGTTTTCTTCTAGTCTGATAATGGAAGTACCAGCTCCCACAGCATTCCCAAATCACCAATCTGGCAGGGGCTGGCAAGAAGGGGGGCAACTACCCCTACATATCAATGGGGTCAACTGAGACAGGCATAGCTTGCACACTCTCCTAAATCCCCTCAAGCTTTGATGGGAGCCAGTCAAGGCACACACAGACTCCCCATGGTTTCCCCTGTGGATTCCCCACTCACTGACCAATGCCCACTTGCTTTAAAGGGCAACACACAAAGAAGGCATTTTGCCAACATTAAGCTCACAAGTTAACTTTAGCAATATCATCATTCTATGCAAGTATAGTAAATATCAATTATGTCACCCCCATATCTCATAGTGCAGTGGAAATAGGAATGTCTGTGATTCTCGGAATTACCACCTACGATCCTTGGGGCTATTCTGGGAGTTATTATCTTACACCTGGAAACTAGACATTGCCATGGCCATGGATCCTATGAAACTGAACTCTAAAAAGGATAACAAAATCCTCCTTATATACACTTTCAGAAAGGTTTCCCACCTTCTACATGAAAATTTTCTTGATCAGCCCCCGCCAAGCTTCTAGGTTCTCCTTCCAAAAATTTACCTTTAATTTATTTTATATTCTGTAATATATTTAATACATTATTGAATACACTTTGTGTGTACTGTTTATGTACAGAGTGTCTCCCCCCAAAAAGTCAGGGACTTCATTTCTATCTCTGTATCTTGAGCACCTGGTACAGTGCCTAGAACATAAATGCTTATTTCTTTTCTTCCTTCTTTGGTTGATTGAATAATAGACATTTAGAAGGCATCTTAACATTTGCAAAACACTTCACACAACCTCATTTGGTCCTCAAAGAACAGTGATAGTTCTAAATCCATGATCTAATTAAAAATAAACACCCAATGGGATAGGTTATGCAAGTATTATGCTCATTTTACAAATGAGAAGGCTTGATACTCTGAGAAGTGAAGTGACCCTGGGTCACAAAGCTAATAAAATATCAAGTTTAGAGGTCAGTAAAGATTCTGGCTTACTTTCATCAGTTTATATATATACCTGTATTAAGTCTCTAATTCATATACTCCTTTGTTTGGAAAAATGCATTTCCTGGTAGTAACAGAGGCTATATACAAATGGTGCTTCGGTTCTGGTCAAGTAGGTTTTCAGGGACTAAACTGAAAATGCTGCTCAACTATAGAAGTATTATCACAATCATAAATTCTAAGTTTAATCATCATACATAAGCAGATGATTCCCAAATCTACATATCCATCCTGGTCTCTCTCCTGAGCTCCAGTCCTGCAATGCTAACCTGCTCATTTTGAATTGGCTAAGGGATAGGCATCTCAAATAATCTGTCCAAAAGTGACTTCATTATCTTCACCACCACCATCCCTCAATAAAACTTGCCTGTTTCTAAAGAGAACACCACCATCATCTTTCTAGTCACCCAGGTTCTCCATCTCAGAGTCATTCTTGATTCCTCACATTCTCTACTCGTGTATCTACATGATACTTCACCTTGCACTCTCCTCTCTTCACCTATACCTCTCAGAATTCATGCTCAAATATAACAAAACTTTCTATATGTAGCTTTTTCTGATTCACTGTAATGGGATTTGAAGATCTTCCATGCCCCTTGTGTTGGCAGGCTAGCGGGTGCTTGGCACTTGATTTCAAGCTCATAATTGTGTCAAGTATTGGGACCCGGAACTTGTGAGCCCCCCAGGGGGGTGAACTTGCTGACATGGCAGGAGGGGGTGGGGTAGGGCTAGAGCCAGTGTGGCCACTGGAAGCTGATGAGTGGCAGTACAGGTACAAGCAGCAGCTGTGGCACAAACAACTTCTGGGAATGGAAACTGCTGGGAGCAAGCAGCATGGAGGCTAAGCAGCAGTCTTGAATAAGGAGAGAAGGATTTTTGCCTGAGGGAGTCTGTTTTGTTTTAAAGGCTTGGAAATGTGGGTGTTCAGCGCATTACCTATGTGTACCAACTTAGTGGCTACTATAATGACTTTGACTTTTTGGTTTTGGGACTCAGCTTTCTGCTATCTGAATAAACTCTTTGGCCCTGTCCCCCATGTGGAGAGCCTGTTATATTTTGTGATTCACAGCTATACCAGCATATTTATAGTCACCGTAGGCATTGTGAATATTGCATTGTTGTCACATTCACTCAAATATTAGTGTCACTCCAAATAACGTGTGTATAGGTATTTCCTGGGCCAGGATTTGAGTCTAGGACTTCAGATTCCAAACCGAGCACTTTACCATTACTCTATACCAAAGATTTCATACTCTGCAGAGACTTAAAGTGACCTAAATCAGATTTAAATGTGTGTAAGAAAATAAATAATACAATATAATATAATGTACATTTGTGGTTCTCTGGGTAAATATGCAGCCTACAGGACTCTATTTCTATTTGAGTTTGACACCACTGCCCAATACTGACCCTTTCTTACTCTCCCCCCAACAGGTACATTCCATTCCCTCTTTAACAGATAAAGAAAGTGAGTTATGGTGAAAGAAGTTGGCTGGTTTTAGAGACATGTTGCAGAGTGCTATGGAAAAGAGCACTGATCAGGAATCAGAAGATTTGGTTTGCAATAGAGCTTGCCATTGGGTGAGCCACTTAACATCTCTCTGGGTTCAATGGTAAAACAAGTGTTGTTTCCATTGTAACTTACATATTAGGGAGGTATAGGCTACAAAAAGTAGACTTCCTACACTGCGCAAGATTAAAGTCTTCTTTCCTAGGCACAGACACTAATAGACTTCATCAAGACCTAGTCCTGACAGACTTAACTTTTTTTCCATTTCAATGAATAAGTATTTATTAAGCACCTACTATGAAGTTCTATGCTAAGAACTGGGGGTTTAAAAAACAAAAAAGGAGGTAAAAGGCGGCACTTCAAGCCTTCAAGGAGCCTACAATCCAATGGAGGAAACAACAAACAAATATGTTCAAACAAGCTATATACAGGAAAAATGGGAAATACTAAACAAAGGGAAGGTGCTAGAATTAAGAGAGGTTGGGAAAGATTTCCTACAGAAGGTGGGATTTTAGGGGCAGCTAGGTGGGTCAGTGAATAGAGTACTGGCCCTGGAGTCAGGAGGACTTCCTGGAGTCAGGAGGACTTGAGTTCAAATCTTCCCTCAGACACTTAACATTTACTAGCCCTGTGACCTTGAGCAAGTCACTTAATCCCAATTGCCCTGCCCTCTCCCTCCAAAAAGAAAAAAAAAAGGTGGAATTTTAGTTGGGACTTCAAAGTAGTAGCCAGGGAAGCCAGAAGGCAGAGATAAGGAGACAGTCAGAGAAGATGCCTGGAGCCAGGAGCTGTGTTTTGAGGAGACCAGTATAACTGAATAAATAGGTGAGTTAAGATGTAGGATGATTGGGAAGGGCTGGGGTAGAAAAGCAATAGGACATGCAGAGTTTTGCATTTTGAACTCCAGATCTGATCCTGGAGGCAACAGGGAACCAATAAGTTTACTGATTGGGTTTGTTTGGCGGAACTGCATTTTTAGGAAAAGAGTTTTAGGAAAATCCATTTGGTGGCTGAATGTATTGGCATGAGGACAGACTTGAGAAAAGGTAGACTTGATGGATGGACCCCTAAAAGGCCCTGGGCTTTCCCATGTGGCCCA
This sequence comes from Petaurus breviceps papuanus, assembly GCF_028583685.1. Classification (NCBI taxonomy): domain Eukaryota; kingdom Metazoa; phylum Chordata; class Mammalia; order Diprotodontia; family Petauridae; genus Petaurus; species Petaurus breviceps. The sequence continues at coordinate 13,374,589 of NW_027186492.1, read as the reverse complement.
GGTCCCTGGCCCTCCCCATTTAGTCATCCTTTCAACTGCCCTTCCACTGTAGCCCTCAATTGTCTGCATCTTGGCCCCGTCCTGGACCACCACTCCTTAATTCCATCTAGACCCCTTCTGTTACCTCCCAGTCACTCCACACTATTTGGCCATTCTTAGATCACATCCAAATCTTCCCACAGTCCTGTATAAAAGGTCCATCTTGCCTCCATTAAAGTGCTCAGATTCTTAAAATCTGGCCAATATCAGGAATTCTTAAAATCTCACCCCCTCAACTAGTGTTTTAATAAACCCTATCTCTGACTGAAAGAAAGCTTGAATTTAATTCTTTCAAGGCAAGACCCGTGTCTTTAAACCTTGAATTTTGGGGTTCCCAGCAACCCTCAACAGCAAAAGACTCACCTAGTAGAATACTACAATAGAGATGAAGATACAAATAGATATGTAGAGATGTGGACTATGTGATAGACAATGGGGATATAAATGATGGGGACATAAATAAATGTGAATAAGGTTGAATAACTAAACCCCCAAATTGGGCAACTATGAAAACACATTAATGTCCACATGGAGAGAAACCTCTAAATTCAATATATTTATTAATGATGTTTATGGATGGTATTATCATCAAATCTATAGCTTATACAAAGTTGGAAAGAATAAGATGTTAGACAAGACAATCAGGTCAGGATTAAAAAAAGATTTTGAGGGGTTGGAATAATGTAATGAATCTATTAAGATGAAACGACAGGATTAAATGTAAAGTCCTACACTAAAGGAGGTGTAGGTGGCACAGAGAATAGAACTCTGTGCTTGGAGTCAGGAAGGTCTGAACCCGAATCCAGTCATTTTACTAGTTGTATGACTTTGGGCAAGTCACCTGATCTGCTTGCCTCAGTTTCTTCTACTGTAAAATGGAATAATAATAGCGCCTACTTCCCAGTAGTGAGACGAATAAATGCAATCATATTTGTAAAGCATTTAGCATGATGCCTGGCACGTAATATAGTAGTTATATCTAATAGATGTTGTTAAGCTGCTGCTACTGCGACTACTGCAGCTACTGCGACTACTGCTACTGCTACTACTACTACGATGACAATGAAAAAAATAAACTACATAAGTACATGTGATTAACAAAACTTGGAAACTGGCTCTGGGAATTGCAGTGAATTGCAATGCAGGCTTCCTGAGGAAATAGTGATATGATAGCCTAAAACCTGAAAGCAAATTTGCATTGGTTGCAATAAACTAAATAAAAATAAACTAGAGGTTTTTTTAGGAAGCAAAGCGAAGGGGAATCAATGGGTGCAAGAACTTGAAACTATTCCCTTATGTGTCTGAGCTGGAAGAATTGGGAATAGTTGGCCTGAGTAAGAGAAGACAGTAATATCTAATAGTCAGGGCGGCTAGGTGGTGCAGCGAATAGAGCACCGGCCCTGGAGTCAGGAGGACCTGGGTTTGGATTGGGCCTCAGATACTTAACACAAAAACTAGCCGTGTGACCTTGGGCAAGTCACTTAACCCCAATTGCCCTCCAAAATGCAAAAAAAAAAAAAAAGTAATATCTAACAGTCTATTTATGTCTACCACACATCTCTCCGCTGTCCACTGGGTGACCAACAACTTTAACTATTAAGAGACTACAGCATTCATTCCATGCTTCTAATCATATAGTGTTACTAGAAGAAAACTTCTGTTTCAGGAAGAAGACTGAGGTCACTGAAAGCAAAAAGGAATTTCCTAAAGGCAATTCAGCCTACTAGTTTCCTTCTCTTCAACTCTGGAGCAACTCACTGTTCATGTGTAGTGTAAGCTCAAAATACATATACTATAAACCAACTCTATGACCTGAACTGAATGCCTTTTGAGGTCTGGATAATAAGTATTCTTCATCTACTTAGTTTCTCCTTTATGAAAAATAGGCCCAAATTTTAAAAGTGATATGGTTTTCATTTTGGAAGTTTTTTAAATGTTCTGCAACTTGATGTAATCAACATCATACATAAATTTGGAGGACCGTACAATCTATCTATAGAAAAATCCTCTCATTTTGAATCTGCCCAGGTCATATTCTAATACACAAAATAAACACCTTAGGCGAACATTCATTTACATATGGTATGCTTTGTTTTGCTTTACATTAATGATCAAAGGTATCTCTGCTGCTATATCTTTCCAGACATCTTCTAAGATCATAATAGATGTATAGCAGGTATCTTGTTAGACAATAGTCTTGAAAATAGCATTAATTCAAGTTTACAAAATCTTGATTACTTTTGTAATAATACATTTTTAAACACTACGGTGGGATATCGTATGCTCTACAACTTTCAATTTTGACTATATAATTGGTCTGCTGTATAGACGTTTCCAAGAACCTGTTTCTTTTTTATATCTTATCAAAGATGTCATCCATAAAATGTATAAATAACTCTCAAAAGATTTTGTAGGGAATAAAAAATGTTAGGGGGTCAGTAGTTAATAACTGATCAATAATTGTTAATTAATTCTTGATCACCTTTTTTTCAGTAATAGTACCATCTATTATTTTTTTCAGAGCACTTATCTGTCCCTCTTTCGTATATCTTGAGAATGCATTCCTTAAAATCCCCCAAATTATGTCTCCTACAGCATGACCATCAACTAGCTTCCCTCTCAGTTCAATTTCTACTTCCTAAATGAAGCATAATATTAACTGATGTTAGATTTCCAATGTGGTGGCTTTACTGTCATTGAAAAAGAAGAGCTCACTGTAAAATATTGATAGATTCATTTAATCTACTTATACTGATATCCTTCCAGGTTCACCCTTAAATGCTCTTGGAATAATCTGGTTTATTATTGGTTTCATATCAAATGTTCTGAAAATTCCTAAATGAGTAGTTCCTTACATGAAATCATAGGTTCAGACTCTCATAATCTTTCTCATCTCCCTTAGGATTTTATAAACGAGTCTACACTGTAAAGCACCTAGCTCTTAAAGGCCATAGCTCTTGGCTTGGCAAGGTGATCAAGTATTTGCTGGCCTAGGCAGTTTCAAGGATATTCTGCTGTCCTCAAGTGACAAGTAATCGGCAATGCTTAAATTTCCCCGTAAAAAAATGAATGATAAGACCACATCCAAATGTAACAGACCATATCCATGTCTGTTTTGCATGACTAAGCTTTTTTAAAGAAGTTAGGGCTAGAGTTGTTTTAATTGCACTTCAAATTTTCTAATTTGGTACGGATTTTTATCTTTGCTCCAATAAGTCAACTAATTATATGACTGCATAAATAACTAATTCTGAAATTACTCCCATATTGCTAGTTAGTGATTTCTTATTTGTTAAAATATAATTTCACTTTTTGTGGTATCATTCAGTGTTCATATCCTGTAACTCCTTATTCTCTTCTTAAAGTATTCATAACATGAATACATGCATGAAGTTTCTGGGTAGTCAACAATCGTCTGGTGTGTTTTATTTTTTAATCTAAGCCATATTTTCTGCATGGCATACTTGTGCACTGAAACCAGCAAATATTAAAGCATATGTTAACCTAAACTAGAGGGTGTTATCAAGTTTTCTGTAGAATTTATTCACTTACACTCATGCAAAAAACCTTTAACACATGAGCTGCAAGTAACACAATGGTCTTTTTGCTTAGGTTTATCACAGTGACTATATATAGTACGCCCAATCAATGGAGAAGTTTATTGACAGTTTCAACTAGTCTATGATCCAAGTCAGGCTATTTCTAAACAAACCAAAAAAAAAAAAAAGATAAAGTGGTAGGAAACCAGACAAGTTAGAACTGAATTCAGTGACCTAACCACGAAAAAAAAAACCTCTTGGATTAATGTCATCTAAGAATGTCATTTTCTCATCTGCAAAAGCAAATCAACTCCCAATAACTGAAATTACTTGGGCCACTAAATTCATTTAATACCAATTTAATACTAATTCAGAAAGAACTGACCAAAATGAAAGCAATATAAAATGCATCAGAAGTCTAGAGATGAATGTGCAAATAAATACCTGCTTGAACCTGGCCTCTTTGCTAAACAAAAAAAGTGTAATTATTAACCCTAATGTCTAGAGAAAAACAACAAACACTTCCAAGAATAGGTATTCCATATACTTCAATTCCAAGGTTTAATCTCTTAAGGAAAATAGATAGCACAGTAATGCACATTATTCTTCTAAAGCTTCCCTCTGACAACTACAGAACACTGCTATCTATAATGTACTTGTTTCTATAAAACTGGATGCCTTTGATTTGGCATGCACCAAATGCTGGGACTTCTAAGTCAAGGATCCATCTGTTCCTTTGCTTTCTGGAATTCAACAGTTTCTCCATTTGAAATCAGTAACTCTTTTCAATAGACTACTGAAAACAAACTACTAAATTAACCCTTTTTCAAGAAGTGTTGTCTAGCATTAAAACTGAACTTTCTAAAAGAAAAAAAAACACTTAATGAAAAGCCTTTTCAAAGAATATCTAGCCTTCACTAAACACATTCTACCAGTCAACTATTAGTACACAATAGTACTTTTCTAGGGGGTGGCCAGGTGGTGCAGTGAGTAAGAGTGCCGGCCCCAGAGTCGGAAGACCCAGGATCAGTTCCGGCCTCAGATACTTAGCACCCACACAAAATAACTGACCATGTAACCTTGAGCAAGTTACTTAACCCCAATTGCTTTAAAAAAAAAAATATATATATATATATATATATATAACTTTTCTTCCAATTCATCCACTACCAAATAGCAATTTCAGAAAAAAAAGTTCTAAGGTTTTTAAAAAATATCATTAGTATATTAAGATTAGGAAATCTAAACTTTTCTTCCCAGGGCATTCTCTTTCTTAAAATGTCAAAATAATATTAACTGTGTGAAGTTTCATTTATAAAGTAAAGGGAATACAATTCAACAAATCTGTTGCTTCAAAAAGGCAATGAGAGAAACATTTGTTTTTAGTCACTGTTTATTGCTACTAATTTCAAATTTTTAAAAAATGATATAATTGAGTCTATTATAAATTCTTTTTTTCTTGTCCTTGATTCTCCAAGAGAACCATGACATCAGGGAGGCAATGCTATGATATGCAAGTGAATTGGATTTAAGTGAGGGAGGGCTGTGTAAAGTCACCCACCTCACTTTCAGAGTGAATGTATCTCGCTTTCAGAGTAAATGTATCAATTCTAAGGTTATTTAAGCAGAAGAAACGTCATTTGGTGACGCTTTTTTTGTAGCTTTTACTTTCCTATACAGCCTTCATTCCAAGAAAAGACAATTTAAAACAAAACTATTTTGGAAATACATTAAAGTATTTGAAAAATCACAAAGGTATAAGTCTCAAACTTTGCAGTGAAATACATTAGTTAAATTTAATATAATCATACCTTGTATCTGCATTATTACTTCAAAATGTGAGTCCCTCACATTCCCCTTTAATTCAGTACACAGTCCTTGAAAAAAAAAAACTAAAACTACTCTCCTACGCAAGATGAAAAGGTTAACAGGCAACACTAAGGGAGGGGCAGGGAGTAAACTGACTTAGGCCAGGCTCAAAATCTTCCAAGAACACTTGGTCCAAGGCTTTTTTTTTTCTCAGAAGCTCTTTAGAAAAACTGAGATTGAACCATTACAATATATGAAGAGGGGGGAGGAGAATTTAAATCATTCATTAAAGATTCTCAAGAGTTTGCTGTTCCCTAACACTTGAAAAAAATATTCTCAGTAAAAACATCAGAAACAGTCTTGGACTCTTTGGGGAAGAGTGGGAGAAGGGAAAGAGTACAGGAAGAAGAGATACATGGAAGACCACTTCCCAGGCAACAGGAGATGGAAGAGGTGCTGAATACACACAGAGAGGATGGGTTTATGCTTTTATAACTGCAGTTTCCCCTTTATTGCTGAGAAGGAACTGCAGCAGAAATTAAGGGCAGACAACGGAAGCCTTAGGCACCTGTAAGGAAAGCTCTCAAAAATTCCCCAGTTCTCTTTCCAACTCTCTCTCTGGCCTCATCATTCTAACAAGTGCTGGGAAAGAGACTTAAGAAAATGAAAGGGAAAAGAAGTGCTGTATAAATCTCCCATTTACTAGACATAAACTTGAAGACATCTGTTATATTCCTCTTCTTTAACAATTTATTATAAATTTAATATTTAACCTTAATAAAATAAATTAAATTGCTAACTTTTAAAATTAATTTCAACACTTATGAAATCCTTCAATTATTATTTATCTATTCTTTTTAAAATATTTATTTTTATGTTTCAAGTAACAAATTTTTAAATCTCTCCCTACTCACTAATCCCCCTACCCTACCCCACATTGAGGAATTTTTAAAAACTAAAACTACATAGCCCTCAATACATATCTATAAAGTCTAACAAAACAAATTCTCTTACTGGCTATGTCCAAAAATATATGTTTCTTTCTGCACTTTATATCCATCATCTCTCCATCCAGGAGGTGAGTAGCATGTTTCCTCTTTATTCTTTTGGACTCATGTCTTAGCACTGTATTGATATGAATTATGGTTTTTCAAAGTTGTTTTTCTCTATGGTGTTATTATCACTGTATAAACTGTTCTCCTGCTCACCGCACTCTCATGAGTTCATAGCAGTCTCGCCAAATTGCCACTTTATCATTTCTTATGGAACAATTTCTCACGACATTCATATACCACAATTTTAGTCATTCATCAATAGGATAGCCCCTTAGTTTCCAAATTTTGACTACTATAAATATGAATATTTATAGAATATGCTATAAATACTTTTTGTACAAATAGATTTTTTTTCTTTCTTTGATTTCTTTTTTAGAACAGATCTAATAATAGTATAACTAGATTAAAGGATATGCTAAGGATGTAACAAACTATCAAAGGAAAGTTTGTTAACTTTCTGGGCACAGTTCTAAACTGCTTTCCCAAAAGGTTGGATCAATTCAGATTTCCATCAAAAGTGTTCTAGAAAAATGGTATCAAACTCAAATAAAAACCAGGGCTACTAATCTGTAAGGATCTCTACTGTATCATCTATGTTACATTACTACATACATTACTACATAAAAATACAATAGTATTTTTATTTATTTTGTTAAGTATTTCCCAAATAAATTTTAATCTAGTTCCAGCTGCACTATGTAGTACTGAGGATCCAAAGAAAGGTAAAAATAAATCCTCTCCTTCAAAGAGCTCAAATCCATTCCAGTGCGGGAAGACAACACACAAGCAATTGTACATGTAAGAAATATACAACATAGGGGCAGCCAGGTAGCACAGCAAGTAAGAGCACCGGCTCCAGTGTCAGGATGACCTGAGTTTCAATCCCAGGCTCAGACACTTAGCACCCACCCAGAAACACCTGGTCATGTAACCTTGAGCAAGTTACTTAACCCCAATTGCTTAGGGGTGGCCAGGTGGCTCAGCAAGTAAGAGCACCGGCTCCAGTGTAGGGATGACCTGGGGATCAAATCCGGGCTCAGATACTTAGCACCACACCCAGAAATAACTGGCCATGTAACCTTGAGCAAGTTACTTAACCCCGATTGCTTTAAAAAAAAAAAAACATACAACATAAAGTGGAGGTAATCTCCAGGAAGTCGGAAGAATAACAATGTGAATATTGCTGAATCATAGGATATACTGGGGGCAGGGAGGGGTGGTGAAGTGTAAGAAGACTACAAAAGGCAGGAAGAAATTAGCCTGCAAAAGACTTTAGAAGCCAAATATAAGGTTTTATATTTGATCCTGGAGGTAATAAGGAGCCACTGAAGTGGACTAATAAATAGGGGGATGAAATGTCCACTCTAAGCTTATACTTTTGGCAAGGGAATGGAGTCAAGAACATCTACCTTTTTCCTAATAAATCTTATTTATTGAATAGAAAAGTTATTTTCCTCCAGAACTTAGGAAATACATTATTTCATCTAAAATGGTTTGGTTTATCATTCAGTGAAAATTGATTAATGTATTTATATGGCATGAGAGGTGGGCCTGAATTTTATTCCTGCCAAATGACTAATGAATTTTCCCAAGTATCTTTAACAAACCTACTGAAAATTTAAAAAAAAAAAACCCTGGGGAAAGGATTTGTTATTTAGTAACATGTATCTCTGTATACATTTAGTTGGATTCTGGTGTTTATGATCTATTTAGTGTGTTTTGCCCAAAAAAGGTTTTGACATCAAGAAGTGCAAAATCACCTTCACCAGCATTTAAATATTATTTTCTTTATAACAATTAACAGAATATTTAAAAACCCTATGAAGTAAATAGAGCAAGTATTATTTTCCCCATTTTACAGATTAGGAAACTAAGGCTTTGCAAGTTTAAATGACTTGGTTATGGTCATACAAATAATAAATATCTGAGGAGGGATATGAATTCAGATCTCCTGACTAAGTCCATCACTCTCCTGAAATACCACACCCCAAATGCAAGCAACATAGTAGAAGTTCAACTACTTGTTCAAGAATTTACTGCAATGATCTATTTCAAATAGAAAGATGTCACACAATGTCTATCAATTTTAACCTTATTTTCTGACTTTTGGATTTAACAATGTCCTATTTAGTCACAACTTTTCCTTCCACTCACACTAAGAAAAATCAATTTCCCATACATTCTAACTCCTTTCTCAGCCACATATACTTCTTTGAAATAACAAATGCTGTTAATAGCAAAGGCAGGGGAAAAAAAATTAAAATTTAGCTTCTAGCCACTAACTTAGGGTAAAAGAAATACTGGTCAACAATTAACTATTCTCATCATTTTTGTCTTTATATCTCCTCACTACTTCCCAGGGCCTAGCACAGTGTCTTGTAGACACTTAGGCACAGTCTCATATACATACTTAATAAATGCTTACATCACTAATTATCTTTACCTAGTCTTCCTTTCATAATTTATTTCTCCACCCCTTTTATCTTCTATGAACTGAAAGTATCAACTCCAGAGAATCAATATGATATAAGAAGATAAAATGGAAGATTTGGAAGCACTTATATTGAAACTCTACTTTTTAAAATTAATTAAATTTTAATTTTCAACATTCATTTCCACAAGATTGAGTTCCAAATTTTCTCCCCATCTTTCCCCTTCCTCTGACCACAAAATGGCATGTATTCTGATTACCCCTTCCAGTCTGCCCTTCCTTTTATCACCCTGCCCCCTCACCTCTTATCCGCTCCCCCCTTACTTTCTTATAAGGCAATATAGATTTCTATATCCCATTACCTGTATTATCTTTATTTCCCAGTTGCATGTAAAAAAAACAATTTTTAACATTTGCTTTCAAAACTTTAAGTTTCTGATTCTCTCCCTTCTTCCCTCACAATCCAGCCTCATCGAGAAGGCAAGCAATTCAATATAGGTTATATATATGTGAAGTTACATAAAACGTTTCCATAATAGTCATTTTGTGAAACACGAACTATATTTCTCTCCATCTTATTCCGCACCCCATTTATTCTATTTTCTCATTTGACCCTGACCCTTTTCAAAAGTGTCTGCTTCTGACTAACCACTACACCAATCTGCCCTCCATTCTTCAGCCCCCCTCTTATCCCCTTCCCCCTACTTTCCTGTAAGATAAGATACCCAACTGAGTGTGTGTGTTATTTCCTCCTTAAGCCAAATTCAATGAGAGTAAGGTTGACTCATTCCCTTTCACCTTCCTCCTCTTCTCTTCCCCTCCATTGTAACATCTTTTTCTTGCCTCTTTTATGTGAGATAATTTACCTATTTTAACTCTCCCTTTCTCCTTCTCCCAATGTATTTCTCTCTCACCCCTTATTTTTTAGATATCATCCCTTTATATTCAACTCACCCTGTGCCCTGTCATATATATTTCCCCTGAAGCATTATACTCAGTTTTGCTGGGTAGGTAATTCTTGCTTTTAATCCTAGCTCCTTTGCCCTTTGGAATATCATATTCCAAGCCCTTTGATCCTTTAATGGAGAAGCTGCTAGATCTTGTGTTATCCTGACTGTATTTCCACAATACTTAAACTATTTCTTTCCAGCTGCTTGCATTATTTTCTCCTTGAGCTGGGAACTCTGGAGATTGGTTACAATGTTCCTAGGAATTTTCCTTTTGGGATCTTTTTCAAGAGCAATAGGTAGATTCTTTCAATTTCTATTTTACCATGTGGTTCTAAAATATCAGAGCAGTTTTCCTTGATAATTTCTTGAAAGATGATGTCTAGAATATTTTTTTGATCATGGCTTTCAGGTAGTCAAATAATTCTAAAATTCTTTCTCCTGGATCTGTTTTCCAGGTCAATGGTTTTTCCAATGAGATATTTCACATTGTCTTCTTATTTTTTCATTCTTTTGATTCTGTTTTATAATTTCTTGATTTCTCATAAGATCATTAGCTTCCATTTGCTCCATTCTATTTTTTAAGGAATTATTTTCTTCAGTTAACTTTTGGACCTCCTTTTCCATTTGGCCAATTCTTTTTAAGGCATTCTTCTCCTCATTGGTTTTTTGGACCTTTGCCATTTCCGTTAATCTATTTTTTTAAGGTGTTATTTTCTTCAGTATTTGGGGGGGGGGGTTCCTATAGCAAGTCATTAACTCATTTTTCATGGTTTTCTTGCATCACTCATTTCTCTTCCTAATTTTTCCTCTACTTCTCTTGAGAACTTAATTTTCAAAATTCCTTTTTGAGCTCTTCTATTGCCTGCAACGAATTCATATTTTTCTTGGAGGCTTTGGATGTAGGAGATTTGACTTTGCTGTCTTCTTCTGGTAGTATGTTTTGATCTACCTTGTCACCAAAGTAAGATTCTGTAGTGTGATATTTTTCCCTCTGTCTGCTCATTTTCCCATTTTCCCTTGACTTTTGAGCTCTTTGTCAAGGTAAGACTCTGCTTTCAGAGTGGAGCGTAATCTATCCCAAGTTTTAGGGGTTTTGCACAGCTGTTTTCAGAGATATTTCTAGGCACCTGTAAATTTTCAGTTCTTCTAAGATAGTAATATCAAAGGAGGGGTGTTTATTCCTCTCCTGGTCTGTGCTTTGGTCTGTCAGTGATCACAAGCACCCTTTTCTCCCTTGGAACTATGAGAATTCCCTCTCCACAGCCACCACAAGCTCTGCCATGCCAGCACTCCTCCTCACCCCAGGACCACCACCCAGGACTGCGACCCAGATCCAAGCAGAGCAAAGCAAGAGATTCCTGCATTTCCCCTCTGATCAGCCACTTAATCTCTCCACTGTCTGTGGGTCTAGAGCTCCAGAAGCAGTCACTGCTGCTGCTGCTGCTACCACAGCCACCTCCGCCACCCTGGGGCTGAGGCCAGACTGCCCTCTTCTCTCACCCAAGTCCAACAGAGTTTCTCCACTGAACTTATACTTTGTCTTTGGAGTTTGTGAGTTGAGAAGTCTGGAAACCACCACAGTTGCCAGTGATTCAATCCCTTGAGGCCTGCTCCGGCCTGATCTGTGCTGGCATGGCTGGCAGTGGACTGCACTCCACTGTCAGCCCAGTGCAAAAGACCCTTCCTTTTGTCCTTCTTGGCTCTTTGGCTGGAGGTGTGTTTCACTCTGTCATTGTATGGGTTCTGTAGCTCTAAAAGCTGTTTAGAGCCTTTTTTTTTTTTTACAGGTATTTGGAAATTGTGGAAGAGCTCAAGCATGTCCCTGCTTTTACTCTGCCATCTTGGCTGGCTCCCCCCCCCCCAACTCTACTTCTGATACTTAGAAGCTATGTGACCATTAGCAAGTCACTTAACTTCTCTAAATCTCATTTTCCTCATCTGTAATATGGGGACAATATTGCTGTGAAGCCCAAATAATAATATACACAAAGAATTGTGCAAGCATTATTAGTTCCCTCTCATGAGTAGAGGCATATAAAACTGAAGTTTCAACAATTATTAACTCCTCTCTTAAGCAATACCAACTAAATCTTAAAATGTCATCACAAAGTATCCTCTGATCAAAAACAATGCAAGTCACTTCTCTGAATAATAATACTTAATTCCATCACTATATTCCTGGTGATCAGGACCATTATGAAACTATAAACTACTGGACTAGGAGCAAAAAATTAGTTCATTAAAGGAGAGATTAATGTAGCCTGAGAGTATTTAAGGAAAGTGGTGAGGATGACCTGGACCCACCAGAGGGATGAAAGTGTCAAGGGCTGCAAAGAGAGAATATTAGAGACAGGCTTGGGGGTAGAAATGAGCTTACTTAGTAACAATGAGAGGCAAAATATTTAGAAGTTTTATAAGGGTCTTTAAAGATTGATTCCTTTGAAGGAAAAAAAAAATCTCACCACTTGGAAGTAAACTGAAATAGAAAGGATTATTATTAAGTGCCCTTTACAGAACTAAAGTCATTTTGTTTATTTAAAAATAGTCTAAATTTCATTTACTCATAAAATCATTTTACCTGAGACACTATATTAAAAACATTTTAATAACAACCAGTTTGCTCATTGACTTTACCTTGGGAAGTTTTCCACTTTTGTCATAAATGAAGGTAGAACATACTGAACTTCTTAGAATAAAATGTTTTTCTAAGTTTGTGTAAGCTAGACAGAACCTTGAAAATGGACAAAATCATCCACATCTCATAAAACAAGAAAGAGATGACTATTTTCACAATTTTTCTATCATATTAAAAGAAGCATTGTGGAACACTGTATAGAAAGCTGAAGGAACACCTAGTTCAAGTCCAGTCTCTGACAAATACATACTGATTCTGTGACCTTGGCTTAGGAAGACACTTAACCTTCTCAGAACTCCAAACAACTAAAACCATACACTGAAGGAGAAATAGGTAAGAGAAACTGGCAGTTCCTTATGCCAATGAAATCCAAAGTTCAGTCTTTATCCTTACCCATATCATTTTAAGACTTCATACAAAGGATGGGGTGAAAAATAGAGCGAGAGAAGAAAAAGAAAAAAGTCCAAACTAATTAATTACAAGTTTTAGAAAACTGTAGTTAATCAAATATTCTAAGCTAAACTACGAACAATTCTGGTTTCTTGAAAGTATTTCACTTTTGTCATCTTCAAGGTACTCTAAAAAAAAGTTTTTCCAGGTTGAAAACTTGAATTCTTTCATGTTAACTTTATTTCTTCATGTATAAGTACTGATTGTTTGGGGGTTAGAAGCAGTGAATGATGGTCAGGCAGCACCTGCCACTATTCACCATTCTCAATCCAAATATCTTCTCTTTAATTAAAAAAAAAAAAAAACATTCACATTCTGAAGGGCATAATGAGGAGCCAACAAGGCTCTATGTTACTCTTACACTTTTCAAAACATCTTTACAATTAATACTGTCACTGTTATCAGTATTTTAGAGTAGAGAACAATATGTAATATTGCTTCACTTGAGTCAAATGTAAATAACAATAAACATATACAACAAAACTAAAATTCAAATCAATGTCAGTCTGAAATTCATTTAGGAACCTCATTTTGGCATAACATATTTAGTAAGTTGATGCCACGTTGGCCCACCTACAATGGATGGTCCTACCCAAACTGCTCCAATTTCCTCATCTAGTACAACAAGCAGACATATAGCACCAAACCCAACAACCTCATGGCCCAAAACTCATTCCATTACAATGGACTGATCCAAAGGAAGACAGTAGGCATTGAGCTGACATTGACTACCCATGGCAAGGGCATCGTGGTGATGCTGAAAAGGTGGGCAGTCCACCTCCTATGTCAGTACCACCAACCTACAAAAATGCTCAAGCCACACCTAACAATGTTGAGCCCATCACCCACAAGAGTAAATACCATAAATATCTCTGCATGACTGGTCTCCACCAAGCCAGTGCCATCATGCAAGGCCAGAAACCAGTGGTGGTGATAAAGAAGAGATTAACTACCCCACCCCACCCCCATTCAAGAGCATCTACCATGCCAGCTTTGGTTACTAGTCAAACTGCCCAACCTATATGAAAAAGAAAAAAACTTTTTTCTATTCAAATTACTTCTTTAGTACCTTTTGATGAGTATGTGCCATAGAACATCAGTCACTGAAAAACTGAGGTTGAATATGACTCAAGGGGCAATGAAGATGCACCTGCTAGATAGAATCAGACTTGTGCAACTCATCACTGATGAGTTACAAAACAAAACTAATTTTTAAAAAACTCATTAACATACAGGACTTTAAAAATAAAAAGACTAGAGATGAAAATGAAAGATAACCAAAAGATAGCCTCCCTGTACTCCAATGGCATCTTCTTCATATTAGAAATAAGCAAGGCCCACAAATATTAGACAGATGTGCTATGATGGACTTATCACACAGGATAGGCAAGTATGGTGGGTTACGATCTACATCACAGTAAAAAATATGTACACTGATGAGGTGATAGACTTGTCTTAATATCTGAAATACTGGATTGAAGAATCATTCACTCACAGACTTTCTGGGAAATCAATGATAAGAGATATGACTATACTAAGAGACTTAACCGACAAGTAACTAGATGGTGCAGTAGATAGAGCGTTGGACTTGGTATTAAGTAGACAAGCTCAAATCCAGTCTCACATCAAGAAGTTATGGAATCCTGAGCAAATCACTTAACTACTCTACCTGTTTTTCCATCTGTAAAATGGGGATAATAGCACTTACTTCCAAAGGTTGTTTTGAGGATAAAATCAGATATTTATAAAATTCTTTGCAAGCATTAAAGCACTATATAAATGCTAGCTGCTATTGTTATCAAAATACACAAAAATAAAGCATAACCAGACATTTCTGAACAATTTAGTAAACACAGATGTGCTCGAAAAATAAATCTTAAGTGACCAAAAAGTGAAATTGTCACAATATTGTTTATATTTGTCTACAAAAAGTAAAACACACCTGAAACAGTAAAATTTTATTTCTCAATCATTTCTGCACATTTAAAGTGAGAGATCATTTCAAAAACTTAGATTAGCAGAGCTACTATGCACTGAAGCAATTATGAACTTTATCCTAAGCACTGAGAGCCCTATATTTTAATTATTTTATTACAACTCAATGTTATGTTACTGAATCAATTTATGGATTAAGTATTATATAAACTAGGAAATTATATTTATAGGTATTCCATCAGAAAATGAATTCAGTATGCAGGTACTAAACATACTTTCAATATGTTTTAACCTTAAAATGCAATTTTAAAGTTCTTTGTGACCAGAATTTTAGTAAAAGTCAAACTCTTAAGAGAAAAATGTGATGTGTACATATTTCATCCAAACAAGTTGATCTTGGATCATTCTCAAGGAAACAGTTGAAAGCTCATTATTAGGGCCAGAATCCACTGGGCCTGCAACTCCTGTATCTCCATACAATTATATCATAATAACTGATACTTATGATAACCATGTGTCATCAAGAAAAGATTAAATTATGTTCAGTAGTCTTTTTAAGAAATCAGGGAAGAGGTGGCACAGTTGAGTAAGAGTGCCCGCCCCAGAGTTGAAAGACCCGGGATCGGTTCCGGCCTCAGATACTTAGCACCCACACAAAATAACTGGCTGTGTAACCTTGAGCAAGTTACTTAACCCCAATTGAAGAAGGAAGGAAGGAAGGAAGGAAGGAAGGAAGGGAGGGAGGGAGGGAGGGAGGGAGGGAGGAAGGAAGGAAGGAAGGAAGGAAGGAAGGAAGGAAGGAAGGAAGGAAGGAAGGAATCAGGGAGTAAAAGAAAATTTAATTAATTTTCATTCAGTTCATTTTAAAATAATTTGCTGTCAGCAAAAAGAAAAGCCCAAAAAAGTACTAACAATTAAATGGCTAATCCCCAACTAATAGAAAACTTAGCTATCCAAAATATCTTTACCAAAGCAGAAACAAAGAGATAGAAGGATGCAGAGGTTTTACTAGCTCTTAAGAGATAACCAAATACAATTTCTTTCCTAGGCAACAAAGTCAATGGAGCAAATAAGCAACTTTCAGAATCAAAATACTGTAACTAATGACTAACCCCTGCCACCTGCTCCCCTCCCCCCCCAAAAAAATATAAGAATCAGAAAACAGTCTTCTTGATCCCTAGCTCTGGTAGTATTGGATGTAGAAGGGAAGCAGGATACTCACCCATTTTTCCTGTGTCTTGATTACATTTCTCATGCAATATTTTTTAAAGCCATGTAGCCACTAATTCCAGAGAAACTAAAATTTAAAATTTCTAGAACTTAATTTTTCTCCTGCTAGTGGTGCACTGTGTACAATCTTGGATATTGTAATTATGTGTCATTCAACTCATCTCCCTAATCAAAATATTCTTAGAACATTCAATTTTCCTAAAAAAAAAAAGGAGTGGAGAAAAATTTCCTAGTCACAACAAAAATCAACTTGAAAAAAAGAAGCACTTGTACAAAAATATTTGTATCTTCTTTGTTTATAATAGCAAAGACTTAACAAAAATATTCTACATGCCCAATGGAATGTAAGATTTAGATAACAGGGAACCAATTTCACTTCATGAAGTCAGATCCAAAAGTTGAGAGGCAGAAAAAAACAAATCAAACAAAAACAACCCAGGCCCATATGTAAACATAAAAATTCCCAGAGTAACTAAATAACAGGTTAAATTTTTGGTGAAATGAAAATAGAAGGAAATTAAGATGTAGTAAAAAAAAAAAAGTTTATTAAAAACATTGTTTTAATTCAACAAAATTTTACTAACAGAAACACATGTGCATAAAAAGACAAAATCAAAAAGCACTCATTCCCTGCCCTTAAAAAGTTTAAATATTCTTGGTTTAAGAAACCAAAACCAAGAATTTACCAAAGCACATCAAGTAGAATGGCTAGAAAGCAAAAGCTTTCAAGTAATTAATGCATGGTGTATGAAACAAAGTCTGCAAGATTTTTGAGAAAAGTGCTACCTAATCAAATATTATTAACATCTAACTAATTCTAACTCTGTTGTCTTCTTACCTGCAGCTCATTTTAAAACTAGGACATGTCAAGGGACACCTTGCCACTTATTGTAATTCAGTTTTCACAAGGAGAATTTGGTAGGTACAACTGTTTTGACACTTTTAAAATGCAGAGTTTGCTATCACTAAGTTATATAGGATTTTTAAATTTATTTTTATTTTTAGAATAATTTCTACCATAGTTCTCTTCAATAGCAGTGCTAACTGATAGGAGACAACAAACAAGAATAATTCAAACTATCAACACAGGTAAATTCAATTCACAAATCAGTCTGCTTTCCCAAAAGCATACCTTTAACTGGCTATGGTATTTGCTACATCTCAATCCCCAAAATACCTCGTTTATAGTGCTCTCATGGCACTTAGCACATTTTGACTTGTACTGTTCATGTGTTCTTGCATTATAGCCCTTAAGTTGTAAGTTCCATATGATCTAAGACACTGTCTTGTCAAGAAACTAAACGAAGCCAACAAGCATAATGTATTGAGCTCCTACTATGTTTCTGATGCTGTGTTAAGCTCTGAGAATTCAAAACAGGGCAAATAATCCCCTCACTCAAGGACCTCATAGTCTAATGAGGGAGACAACATACCAACAATTAGGTACAAACAAGAAAAATACAAGATGAAATGGGGAGAAAGACAAGGAGCTCAAGTTTTGGATATGTTGAGTTTAAGATGTCTACACAACATCCAATTCGAGATACAGACATGAGACAGAGAGGTTAGGACTAGATAAAGTCACTTTTAAGTGACATGAGGTCATAAAATCACTGCAGTATGCAAAATTATGCAATAAAAACCATGGCTCAAAAACCTCAGTGTAACATTAAAAATACATATAAGAACCTAATAAAAACAGTAGCACATTATCTGAATTAAATGGTTAAGTAACATATAAATGGTTAAATAGATGATGCCTTGGGTTCAAGCTGCCAGTTGGTCTGTGTCCCAAATCACAGGCTAAGAAAGGCAAATCAAAAAGAGGGTGGTCCTAGTGGGTCATACTCCAAGAGAAAGGTCAGTGGTAGTCCAAGGTCTAGGACTGGAAGGTAGGAGAGGGGGTATATAAGTGTACACACAGCTAGTCTTTCTCAGCCCTCTTGCTGTACCAGAAGATGTACAATAAATATGGAACTTTATCTTGAAAAAGATGGGAAGTTTGACCATGGAAGTGGGAGTAGTAAAGGCTGCAGCTTTCAAGTTTTTGAAAATGGTACAGTTTTCTACATTCTCACTTTCTCGTGAATTAGCATTTTCAAAGCAAGCATTAAAGCAAAAATGATAGTAGTACTGAGAGTTAGTTGAATTAAGGGGACCTGATGAGATAACCAAGTAAAATAGCAAGTAAAAAAAAAAAAAAAAAAGGAAAAACAGAAGAGAGCCCAGACAGAACTTTGGGAAACATCCATGACATAATCTGGATGAACATCCAGCAAAGGAGACTGTGAAATAGCAGTCAGAGAGAATAATATAAACCTAAAGAAGAAGAGTATCAAGAGAAGATGGTCAACAATGTCAAAGGCTACAAACAAAGAGGTCAAGAAGGATGAGTATTGGGGCGGCCAGGTGGCTCAGCGAGTAAGAGCACCGGCTCCAGTGTTGGGATGACCTGGAGATCGAATCCCAGGCTCAGATACTCAGCACCACACCCAGAAATAACTGGCCTTGTAACCTTGAGCAAGTTACTTAACCCCGATTGCTTAAAAAAAAAAAAAAACCACTTAAGAAAAAATGTTAAAAAAAAAAAAAAAAAGGATGAGTACTAAGTAAAGGCCATTGATTTGGCAATGAAGAAATCACTGGTAACTTTGGAGAGCAGTTCCAGTTGAATGATGAGGGTGAAAGTCAAACTGTAGAGATAAGAAGAGAGTGAGAAGAAAGGAAGTGGAGGTACCTATTGTAGATGGCTTTCACAAGGAGGATAGTCACAAATGGAAGAAAGACATGACAATGGCAGGTAGGGATGGATCAAGTGAGGGTTTTTGTTTTTCTTTTAGGATTGAGGAGACATGGGTACACATGTTTTGGGGAGGGAAGAAGTGTAGAATAACTTGTGCATGTAGAAGAGTTTGTCCTGGCAAGGAGAAAAGCCAGTTCCTATTCATGAGAGATGGGGTAAAGAGAGAGACAGTGGCTGGGATTATCTGGATGATATGAAATGAGGAATAGGAAAGAAGAAGGAGCTCTTTATGAATGACCTCAATTTTTTTTCAAGGATATGAGGGCAAGGTTCTCAACTGAGAAGGTAGAGTGAAGAGAAGTTATTGGAGGTTTTAAGTAGGGCTAAAAACATTTGATGAAAGTCACTTGTATATAAAGATTACACTGCAAACGTTCAATTGTAAGTTATTTATAATTTGGAATGCATTTTGTCATAAAATAGCTCACAGAAATACTATGTAAGTTCAAAATGGATATTAAAGGTCACACTTTTTAAAAATATTAGATAACTCTCACAGCTGTAGCAAATGAAAGAATTCTTATCAAACAGGGACAATCAGAAAAGATAAAATAGATAATTTTGATTAAATATGATTTTAAAGTTTCTGCATAAACAAAATCAATATAATTGGGAGGAAAATATTTCCATCAAAAAGGTCTGAAAAGAGTATAATCCAAGATCTACAGGGAACACAAATATAGAAAACAAATTCTTCGATGCATAAGTGGTCAAAGGATATGAAGAAAAAAAAAGTTCTCAAAAGAGATGCCAAGTATTTACTAACACAAGAAAGACTACTGCAAATCAGAAATGGAAGAGATAATAGCTAATACTAATGACAGTGTTACATGGCGTTTTAAGGCTTGCAAAGTACTATATAAAAGTTAACTGTTTTTTTTTTTCACAACAACCCTGCGGTGAGGGAGGTGGTCTCAAGTACTATTAGTACTTAAAAAAAAAAAAAAACAGATCAGAAAATTAAGAGAAAAAAATTAGAGACTTGCTCAGGATTACACAGTTAGTGTCTGAGGCAGGAGTTGTACTTGAGGTCTATCACTCCACCCACTGTACCACCCACATTCAAAAATCAGTACAACTCTGAGGTTACTCCTTACATCCATCAAATTGGCAAAGAATTTTACAACAGATAGAAATAGTCAATATTGGAGAAATTACAAAAAGGGACATTATTGCACTGCCCATATGTAGAATTATAAATGGACAGAATCACACTGAAAGCAGTTTGGAATACTGCTAAAAATACTTAAGTGTTCATACCTTCATGCCTCAAGAAATAACACAGCCAGGATGTCAAAGGCATCTATGTATCAAAAAATTTATAACAGCACTTTGTAGTAGAAAAGAACTTCCAGGTTTTCAGAGGAAGAAATTAAAAGATATGTATAAGCATATGAAAAAATGCTCTAAATCACTATTGATCAGAGAAATGCAAATCAAAACTGCTCTAAGGTACCACACTCACCAGTAACACTGGCTAACAGAACAAAAGGGGAAAATGATAAATGCTGGAGAAGATGTGGGAAAATTGCAACACTAATGCATTGTTGGTGGAGCTGTGAAATGATGCAACCATTCAGGAGGGCAATCTGAAACTATGCCCAAAGGGCTATAAAAATGTGCATACCCTTTTGGCCCAGCAAAACCACTTCAAGCACTGTATGTATCCCAAAGAGATCTTACAAGTGGTGAAAAGACCCATACGTACAAAAAATATTTATAGCAGCTCTTTTTGTGGGGGCAAAGAAATGGAAATCAAGTGGATGCCCATCAATTGGGGAATGGGTAAACAAGCTGTGGTATATGAATGTAATGGAAGACTACTGTACCATAAGAAATGAGGTGCAGACGGACTTCATAATAACATGGAGAAACTTACATAAACTGATGCTGAGTGAGGAAAGCAGAACCAGAACTTTGTACACAATTACAGACACATCATCTGTGATGACTAAATTGGATAGACTGGACTGCCCAGCAATGCAAGGCTGTAAGACAACTCCAAGGGACTCATGATGGAGAGGACTATCTACATCCAGAGAAAGAACTACAGAGTCTGAATGCAGATTGAAGCAAACTACTTGCAGTCTCTCTTTTTTGTTTTGTTCCTTCTTTCTCACTGTTCATTCCATGGGTTATAATTCTTTACAACCTGACTAACGTTTAGTGCAAAGGTATTTTTAGAAGCTATATCAGACTGCAGGCTGCCATGGGTGGGGGGGAGGAGGGGGAGAAAATTTGGAACTCAAGGGATTGTGGAACTGAATGTTGTAAACTAAAAGTAAATAAATAATTTAAAAAAAAAAAAAAAAAGAACTGCCAGGAAAGCAGATACCCAGTAACTGGAGAAATGCTAAATAAATTCTGGTTTGACACCATGTGCATTAGTGCAGTGTGAAATGAGAAGAACCAAGTAAACTATATGCCATTATAGCAATGAAAATGGAAAGAACAAAAAAACACAAAACTTAACATGTATTTATAATTACCAACCTCAACTTCTTAATAAATGCACCTCTTTTCCTTCTTTGCAAGTGGGAGGTTCATGGATATGAACAATGCACAGATTCAAATGATATGTTGTTTAGTTTTATTTACTTTCCCCCTCCCCCCCACAAGTAGTTTTATTATTTGTTACAAGAGATAGCTTGCTGGGTAGATAAGAGCAGGATATATTTAAAAATGAAAATGATATAAAAAGAAAAGATATAAAAATATTTTAGGCTTTCTTTTTTTTACATTCTTTTAAAAAAATTTTAATTTATGGAATAAAACAAGCAATTCCATAACATAATATAATAAAAATAATGATTGCACATGAAACTACAAATCTATTATGTACGACTTGCTACTTAACTTGCTACTCCTTTTAAAACATATAGTAAAGTTAGGCTTTCTTATATGCAGCAACAATTACAATTTGCAACAATGAGTAGAACACTGTCACCATACTTAAAACAGAAAAACTATAAAATGTAAAAAAAGCAATATTGACGTCTTAAATGCTTTTCTACCTATACCAGTCCTCAGTTTTTACCCAATTCATTTCTCCCAAATGTTTAACACTCATTCAGCATCTCTGTACTTCAAGCCAACAAGTTCATCTGGGTTTTAGTTGGCCTCGGCAGTAGTATCCCAATCACCCCTCCCTAATAAGCACCATGGAAAGAAATGGGAGTTAAAACAGACATCTTCATTCACCTTCAAGGAGCACATTTGAATTTCGCCCAATTATTCCTTCTACTTCTCTCTTCTTGTGAGCTTGGCAAATTAACTCTGTTACTTGCTAAACACAGCTGTATCCTAACCAATGCTAATATTAAAATTATATACAAAAAAATTGTTTATTTGACAATTTTAGTAATTTCTTGAAATTTTTAATAATGTCTTGAGAATTATATGATCAAGAAGCTCTTAACCTTTTCTGTGTCATATAACCCACCCACCCCCCTTTGGTTTGTCAGGTAAAAACCTATGAAGCCCTGCTGAGAGTATTTTAAAACGGACAAAGGGAATGAGAACAATCTTTTATTAAGCATCTGCGATTTGCCAAGCACTATGCTAAGCACTTTACAAATATTATCTCATTTGATCCTCACAACAGCTCTGTAGAGTTAGTGTTATTATTATCCTCATTTTATATTTGAAGAAATTGAAGCAAACAGAGTGTTAAGTAACCTGCCTAGGGTCACAAAGCTAAAGAAGTATCTAAGGCTAGATTTGCACTCAGGTCCCTCCTGATTCCAAACCCAGCTCTCCACCATGCCACCTAGCTGCATAAATTTTATGAGATCACAAAGGAAACCAATTATAATAAAATACAGGCACTAAAAAAAATTTTTTTTAAGTTCACAGACTCTTGGTTTTAAGAACCCGCTACTACTGGGGAAAAATGCAAAATCTCAATTCAAAATAGTTACAACCTTGGCTATGAATTTTAAAGAAATCATTTTAAGAATAGGAATATATTGTGGTATGTTCAAAGTTTCCTTACCTAGAAATTTTTTTCACTATCTCTACACATCAAATATCCAGTGCATTATTTAAGGAAAAGCAATTTTATCATTCTCAGTCACTTTTTTTCCTGCTCTTAAAACAGCAACTGAGCTGCCAGCAGAAGTTTCTCTAAGCATTATCTCTGGTACTTTCTATATGCCAATAGATCGTATAAAAAAGTGAGAACTAGTCAACACTTATTCTGCTTTCTGTTCAGAAGTCTCACCTTATCACACCATTCCCTATCTGTTCTTTAGGGAATAGCAATTTAAAGAGGACTTAAAATTCGCAAAGTAGTTTTTTACACATACTTCTCTCATTTCAACCTTACAACAACCATCTAAGGTGGGCATAAAAGACATATTACCTTAACTTTACAACATAAGAAAACTGAAGCTCAGCAAGGTTAATCAGAGTGATATAGTAAATGTCAGGAGTAGAATTCAAATCCAGGTCTCTTCTGGCTGACTCCAATACTCAAACCTCTGAAAGTCATCTCATAGAAGAGTAGGGAAAAGAAAGGAAAACCCTAAAACTTAAGATATTTTCAATAACTTTCAAATGATCATCCTCTAAAATCAGTAATATCCAAGCTGATTATGGTTTATTCTTAAATATCCATTTAGGAACATAAGATCAATTAAACGTGGCTTTATAGGTAGCCTTCCACCCAAAGCAAAATTCATCTTTAAGACATCTCCTCAACAAGTAATTTCAGCCCTTACCTGAAAATCTTTTGGGGGCGGGGGGAGGTTTTGGGGGGGAGAGGCAGAAGGGAAGGGGTAAAGAGGGGAAATCACTATTTCACAATAGATCCCCCTCCACTGGGGCAACATAGAATGAATAAGATCTTCTGCCTAACAGCCCTTCAAATATTTAAGGAACTATTAGGTCCCTCCCTAAATCATATGATTACCATAATAAACACAACTACTTCCATCTATGACATAATTTTAATTTGCTTCACCGTTCTAGTCACTCTTTTCTTGCTGAGCTCCAACTTTTCAGCACTCCCTTTAAGATGTGGTACCCAAAAACAAAACACAATAATCCAATTATATCAACAGAATACCATGTGACTACTGCCTGCTGTATTAAGGACACTATTAATGGAGCCTAAAATGACTTTTTTGGCAGTTACATCATACTAATGATTCATACTGCTCTTTCATTTAACCAAAATCCTTGTCTTTTTCACATAAATAGGTGCCATCCTCCATCCTCTCCTTATATATAGGTTCATAGATCAATAATCATTTATAAAGTACAAAATTATACATTTACTTCTATTAAGTTTTATCATGTTTTATTTGACCAATTTTTCCAAACTGCTAAAATCTTTATGGTTCCTTTCATCCACTGAACCAACAATTTTTCTTTTTCCTTTCAGATAGACAAAGATTCAAAAGTCACAGAAACACTTACAACTATCTATGACTTAAAAAGAATCTGATAAAATCTTTCACATACACGAAGTCTATTATCATTATCACTTATCTGGCTAATTACTTTTCATCCTCTCTCCCTCCTGGAAAAAAAAAACATTAATTTCAGTGGATGATTGTTATTAAGAACCTTGAAAAAGGTCTGCTCCCCACTTAATAGTACAGCTCCTCTGCTAATTATATGTATGTATGTGTATTTATTTTTTAATTAATTTATTTATTTTTTGCTTTTTGGAAGGACAATTGGGGTTAAGTGACTTGCCCAAAGTCACACGGCTAGTAAGTGTTAAGCGTTTAAGGTTGTATTTGAACTAAAGTCCTCCTGACTCCAGGGCCGATACTCTATTCACTGTACCACCTAGCCGCCCCATGTATGTGTATTTATGTAGATACAGACACAGAAAGAGAGAGAAAGACAGACAGACAGACAGACAGAGAGGGTTATTTGCCTATTACTTCACCTATTAGAATGGGAACTCCTTGTGAGAAGCTATTAGAAGCATTTTTGCTTAACTTTGAATCGCCCAACAGTGTCTGGCCCTCAGTAGGACTTGGTGACTTGACACCTACTGTTAAATAATGAAATATCTTAAATACTGTTTAAAGTGTTAATGCACATGATTATACCTTTTTGATAACACTTCAATAACCTCAAACTTTTTAAAATAGCTCAAAATTCTACAGAAAAGTAAAGTAATATTTTGAACACATCATAGACATTTAACTTCTTTCAACTTCAGTATTCTTATCTGTAATATGTAAATACAAACTGTTTTACCTACTTCACAGGTTTCTAAATCATTACTGAAAATTATTTTTGAGCATTTAAAAAAGGTAGAAGTGATTATTAAACTCAAACAGGTTCATAAAGGATTAGTCATTTCAAGTTAACCCCAATTCTTTCTGTAATAATTACTAGAATAAAAGGAATGGTTTTTTACTAGCATGTGAATGCTGTAGGCCAAGGCTTTACAGATGTACTTTGGATCCATTCAAAAGCTTAGGAACCAAAAAAGTTTCTAAATTTCTGGGAACTCAAAACACAGGGGCAAAAGACAGCTTGATGTCATAGGGCATTAAATTATAACCTTAAACTAAGACCTAAATTATTGAGAGATTGGGGTGGGGATGGGGGCAGTGTCTAGAGATGGATCTCAAAGGAATCAGGATAAAGGCTCAAAGAGAAAGCTGACCACAAGACATTGCCTAACCTGATGACTTCAACTTTATCTTTACATCAGTTGGAAGCGTGGAGGATAAGCCTAACCCTAACCCTGAACACCACCCCTACCCCACCACTATTTCATCTATCACCCTCTTGGTTTCCAATTTCTTTCAAGAGGCTTCAGAGAATAAGGCCTAAGAGATGGAATAAGTATGGTCGATCAACATAAAGAGGTATCCTTTGGTGCAAACGGCACTACCTTGGTGCTACAGAGTGATTCTTAAGTTACTTCAAGAAGATGCATGTGTTAGAATGAAGATAATGCTGAGAGTTTCAATTAAGATTGTGTCAAAAAATAACAGGTAAAATCAAATCTTTTCTTATAACCAAATGTTGCTGCAGAAATGTCTTGGCTTAAGCAAAGTCTAAAATGTCTTAAGATAGTTTCTCATGATCCCGTGGATAAGATGAAGAACTAGAATTGTACTAACAATCAATCAATAAGCACTGAAGTGTCTACTAATGGGGGATACAAATATGATGAGTGAAACAATCTCAATGACTTGATATTCTAAATGGGGAAGGCAGTATCTTATTGGGCAATTAATGGCATAATGAATAGAGAACCAGGAGTTAAGAACACTTAACTTAAGTGTTAAGTTAACACTTAAGTTCAAGTCCAGCCTCAGACACTAACTAGCTATGTGACTTTAGTCAAGAAAATTTAACCTGTTTCTTCAGTGTCCTCAACTGCAAAATGGGGATGATAACAGCATCTACACTTCACAGAGATGCTGTAAGGACCAAAGGAGTTGATATTAATAAAGAACTTAACACAGTGCCTAGCAAACAATATAAATGCTTATTCCCTTCCCCTCCCCCCAACACACATAAACATACATGTAACTCTAGAATAAATATAAAGAGAATACAAATAAAATGCAAATACAAAATAAAATTGGGAAAAATCAGTTGGAGGGATCCAGAGAGGGTTCATGTAGAAGGTGGAGCTCAAGCAGTCAACGCAGATGGCAAGGGGAGGGTGATAGAAAGTCACATGTAAGAAATAAAGAAACCAATTCATCTAGATTAAAGAATACAAGAAGCAGCAGTAATGTAAGATGAGACTGAAAAGAAGGTTGAAGTCAGGTTGTAAAGGGATTTAAAAGCTAAAGTGTGTATTTTATAACAGAAGCATGAGAAAGTCATGGCAGTTTATGGAATAGAGGAGTCACATGGTTAGCTATTCACTTAAGGAAAATCACTGGCAACTGTGAATATAAACTGAAGTGGGGAGAGATTTGAGTGAGAGAAACCAATTAAAAGGCTGCCGCAACAATCTAGGTGAGAGATGATGAAGTCTAAAGGGAGTAGGCTCTATGAGTAGAGACAGTCAGATACAAGAGATACTGTAGGGGTAGAAATGGCAAGATCTAGTAAACTAATTGGATATTTTGGAATACAGGAAAAGAATCAAAGACAAATCTAGTGTTGCCTTCAGTAGCAAATCTACAAGTTGGGTGGGAATATCGAATTTTCGGTATCTCTGGAGTGTCTCATGCATTTTGAAGTGTTCAACAGGCAACTAATGATGCAGGACTGAAGATCTGGCGACAGAATGGGGTTGGATATACAGATCTGTGAATCATCTGCCCCGAATTAACCAATAAGTCAATAGGGATCACCAAGAGTATAGAGAGATGCTGGAGACATAGGGCTCTTAGGTAGTAGTTGGCTAAACAATTGCCCCAAAAGAATTTCCATAAATGGAATGATGCTAAAGATCCAGAGGAAGCTCACTAGTGGCAGATCACATGATTCTGCTGTGCCTGATATTTTCATGAATCAATTCAGACAAAAACATGGAAGGCATGTTGATAAAACCTATAGATTTCACAAAATGGGAAAGAGTGTTAATCCTCTAGAAAAAAAGACTTAGGATTCAAAATGATTAGGCTAGAATAAAGGCTGAACCCAAGAAGATGAAATTTAACATGGATAAAAATAAAATACTGCCATTTAAGTTAAAAAATATCAATTGCCTAAGTAATAAGATCAGGGATACCATCCAAAAACAATTGGAGATTTTATTTGACCATAAACTCAATATGAGCAACTAGTATAATCCTGGTACAAATGGAATTTTAGACTACATTATTCACAGTTTAGTGTACAGATGCAATTCACAGCAATTTGAGGCTTACATCTTATTTATACCCTGTGTATAATATATTATACCCTGTGTATAATATATATATATTTATCCCTTGTATTTATACAAGAATTTTAAAAGAACATTGACTATTTGGGTCAAAAAGATCCACCAGGATGGTGAGAAATGTGGAAACCATTTAACATGAGGTGCAATTGAAAAAAAACAACAACAAACAAAAGTGAGGATGCTTAAAGAAGAAAAGACTAGACTGAGTCAGGGAGACAAACATACAAGTATTTAAAGTGTAGTCAAGTAGAAAAGGTTTCCTTACTGTGTTGTTCCAAAAGGTAAAACTAAAACCAGTTAGAGGGAGATAGATTTTCACTGAATATAAACATAGTAATAGAATGAACATAGATCTCAGCATCAAAAGAATTTGTTTCAAGTGCTGACTCTTCCACTTAGTAGCTAGCTATAAGGCAAGTCACTTAAACAATGCTGAGCGGTCAGTTTTCTCACTGTATGGCAGCCAATTTCTTTTAGTGTCCACCTCACAGGATTCTTGTGAAGGAAAACATTTTTCAAATTGTAAAGCCCCAAATAAACATGTACTACTATTATCAACAACAATAGAATAGCCTAATTATAGAATGGGTTGCCCACCAAATTAAAACACTCATCCCCAACAGCATACAAATAGAGCATGGACCGCTTTTAGATCTATTATAGGTGAAAATCTTAAAACTTGACTACTTAAAATTGCTAGTATCTTCCATCTCTAAAAGTTAAAATTCATATACTATGCATTGGTTCATTATTTTTTCTAATTCTTTTTTAAACCAGCTGACCTGATTTTTTTCAAAAGTGCAAATATCTAAGTTAAGGGTAGCTAAGGGACACAATGGATAGAGCACTAGACCTAAAGTCAGGAAGATCTAAGTTCAAATTTGGCCTAGGACACTTCCACATGTGACCCTGAGCAAGTCACTTAACCCTGATTACTTCAGTCTTTTCATCTGTAAAATGAGATGGAGAAAGAAACGTCAAACTACTCCAATATCTTTGCCAAGAGAACCCCAAATGGGATCCAAAGGAGTCAGATAGGACCAAAGCAAATGAACACAATATCCAAGTTAAATGAAGTACATACTTAATCACTGAGAAATTAATCACCTCATCTCAGATATTCATGAGATATTTTTAGCCAGAACAATTAACAACATTATTAAAAAGAATATATTAAAGCTGCTTGAAGGCAGGGATTGCCCATTTTGTTTTTTGTCTATCTCCATGATTTGGCATATAATTTTTTTTTTAATTGAAGCAATCATCTTGCATTTGCTTTTACAAAACTGCATTTTCGATACTATTTTTTAGTTTACCAAAAACGTAAACAAGATCTATTTGTAAATTTAAAACTTAGAAAAATCAGGAAAAAGAACACAACTAAGAGTCAGGAGACTTACATTATTCACTAACTAGCTATGTGACCACGAGTAAATCAAACTCGCTGGTCCTCTGCTAAGTAAGACTATAGACTCGATTCTATGGTTTTTTCCTACAGGAACACTACCACCTTAGACTGACTAAACATTAACTCCAATATAATATTCTTCAGTCCTACAATATAATCTTTACAGGAACTTCTGGAAACCCCATAACGTTGAGGTCCAATATCAAACTTGTTCCAATGACCTATTTTCAAAAAAGTAAGGTGACAACTTTAAATTCTTAAAACTCACCTAATATTCTCATTTTAAATGAGGAAACTGAGACCTAGTTAAGGTCCCATAGTTAATAAAGTGGGGGACAGAGAAAAATAAATTAGAACATTAAAACATAAATCCCTGGCTCCTCCTGTAGTACTGGTCTACTCTGTGACCTCGTTCAGTGCCTACTAACGAAACATTTCTAAGAAGATAACATAAATGGATCATTTAAATAATTATTCTTCTGAGACCCAGGGTGGCAGTCGATCAACAACATTTACCACGCACCTACTAGAATCAGGCTTAGCTAAGCACTAGGAAGACAAAGAGAAGCAAAAGTCAGTCCTGGCCCTGAAAGATCACAGTCTTACTGGAAAACACGCAAAGAACTGCCTGTAAAGAGGTGTATAAGGGCGGCTAGGAGGCGCGGTGAGTAAAGCGCCGGCCCAGTCAGGAGGACCT
This sequence comes from Petaurus breviceps papuanus, assembly GCF_028583685.1. NCBI lineage: Eukaryota > Metazoa > Chordata > Mammalia > Diprotodontia > Petauridae > Petaurus > Petaurus breviceps. The sequence goes on along the minus strand of NW_027186492.1, from coordinate 13,344,781 downwards.
CATTCAGTTTCGGCCTCACCCACTTAGCGCCCACACACACACACACACACACACACACACACACACACACACACACAC